>NW_027648734.1:0-34591 GCF_051294905.1 Botryllus schlosseri | reverse complement strand
TTGAAATTCAGCTACAAGCTTCCTAAAGTGAACTCGTTTAAACTACTCGATTTTCATCGTACGGAACAAGGTTTAGAACTACTCACTTTTCCAATTACTCTACTTGAACCAACTACCGTTGAAATTCAGCTATAAGCTTCCTAAAGTGAACTCGTTCAAACTACTCGATTTTCATCGTACGGAACAAGGTTTAGAACTACTCACTTTTCCAATTACTCTACCTGAACCAACTACCGTTGAAATTCAGCTACAAGCTTCCTAAAGTGAACTCATTTAAACTACCTAATTTCATCGTACGGAACAAGGTTTAGAACTACTCACTTTTCCAATTACTCTACTTGAACCAACTACCGTTGAAATTCAGCTACAAGCTTCCTGAAGTGAACTCGTTTAAACTACTCGATTTTCATCGTACGGAACAAGGTTTAGAACTACTCACTTTTCCAATTACTCTACCTGAACCAACTACCGTTGAAATTCAGCTACAAGCTTCCTAAAGTGAACTCGTTTAAACTACTCGATTTTCATCGTACGGAACAAGGTTTAGAACTACTCACTTTTCCAATTACTCTACTTGAACCAACTACCGTTGAAATTCAGCTACAAGCTTCCTAAAGTGAACTCGTTTAAACTACTCGATTTTCATGGTACGGAACAAGGTTTAGAACTACTCACTTTTCCAATTACTCTACCTGAACCAACTACCGTTGAAATTCAGCTACAAGCTTCCTAAAGTGGAATCGTTTAAACTACTCGATTTTCATCGTACGGAACAAGGTTTAGAACTACTCACTTTTCCAATTACTCTACCTGAACCAACTACCGTTGAAATTCAGCTACAAGCTTCCTAAAGTGAACTCGTTTAAACTACTCGATTTTCATCGTACGGAACAAGGTTTAGAACTACTCACTTTTCCAATTACTCTGCTCGAACCAACTACCGTTGAAATTCCGCTACAAGCTTCCTGAAGTGAACTCGTTTAAACTACTCGATTTTCATCGTACGGAACAAGGTTTAGAACTACTCACTTTTCCAAATACTCTACTTGAACCAACTACCGTTGAAATTCAGCTACAAGCTTCCCTAAAGTGAACTCGTTTAAACTACTCGATTTTCATCGTACGGAACAAAGTTAGAACTACCCACTTTTCCAATTGCTCTACTTGAACCAACTACCGTTGAAATTCAGCTACAAGCTTCCTAAAGTGAACTCGTTTAAACTACTCGATTTTCATCGTACGGAACAAGGTTTAGAACTACTCACTTTTCCAATTACTTTACTTGAACCAACTACCGTTGAAATTCAGCTACAAGCTTCCTAAAGTGAACTCGTTTAAACTACTCGATTTTCATCGTACGGAACAAGGTTTAGAACTACTCACTTTTCCAATTACTCTACTTGAACCAACTACCGTTGAAATTCAGCTACAAGCTTCCTAAAGTGAACTCGTTTAAACTACTCGATTTTCATCGTACGGAACAAGGTTTAGAACTACTCACTTTTCCAATTACTCTACTTGAACCAACTACCGTTGAAATTCAGCTACAAGCTTCCTAAAGTGAACTCGTTTAAACTACTTAATTTCATCGTACGGAACAAGGTTTAGAACTACTCACTTTTCCAATTACTCTACTTGAACCAACTACCGTTGAAATTCAGCTACAAGCTTCCTAAAGTGAACTCGTTTAAACTACTCGATTTTCATCGTACGGAACAAGGTTTAGAACTACTCACTTTTCCAATTACTCTACTTGAACCAACTACCGTTGAAATTCAGCTACAAGCTTCCTAAAGTGAACTCGTTTAAACTACTCGATTTTCATCGTACGGAACAAGGTTTAGTACTACTCACTTTTCCAATTACTCTACTTGAACCAACTACCGTTGAAATTCAGCTACAAGCTTCCTAAAGTGAACTCGTTTAAACTACTCGATTTTCATCGTACGGAACAAGGTTTAGAACTACTCACTTTTCCAATTACTCTACTTGAACCAACTACCGTTGAAATTCAGCTACAAGCTTCCTAAAGTGAACTCGTTTAAACTACTTAATTTCATCGTACGGAACAAGGTTTAGAACTACTCACTTTTCCAATTACTCTACTTGAACCAACTACCGTTGAAATTCAGCTACAAGCTTCCTAAAGTGAACTCGTTTAAACTACTCGATTTTCATCGTACGGAACAAGGTTTAGAACTACTCACTTTTCCAATTACTCTACTTGAACCAACTACCGTTGAAATTCAGCTACAAGCTTCCTAAAGTGAACTCGTTTAAACTACTCGATTTTCATCGTACGGAACAAGGTTTAGTACTACTCACTTTTCCAATTACTCTACTTGAACCAACTACCGTTGAAATTCAGCTACAAGCTTCCTAAAGTGAACTCGTTTAAACTACTCGATTTTCATCGTACGGAACAAGGTTTAGAACTACTCACTTTTCCAATTACTCTACTTGAACCAACTACCGTTGAAATTCAGCTACAAGCTTCCTAAAGTGAACTCGTTTAAACTACTTAATTTCATCGTACGGAACAAGGTTTAGAACTACTCACTTTTCCAATTACTCTACTTGAACCAACTACCGTTGAAATTCAGCTACAAGCTTCCTAAAGTGAACTCGTTTAAACTACTCGATTTTCATCGTACGGAACAAGGTTTAGAACTACTCACTTTTCCAATTACTCTACTTGAACCAACTATCGTTGAAATTCAGCTACAAGCTTTCTAAAGTGAACTCTTTTAAACTACTTAATTTCATCGTACGGAACAAGGTTTAGAACTACTCACTTTTCCAATTACTCTGCTTGAACCAACTACCGTTGAAATTCAGCTACAAGCTTCCTTAAGTGAACTCGTTTTAAACTACTCGATTTTCATTGTACGGAACAAGTTTAGAACCACTCACTTTTCCAATTACTCTACTTGAACCAACTACCGTTGAAATTCAGCTACAAGCTTCCTAAAGTGAACTCGTTTAAACTACTCGATTTTCATCGTACGGAACAAGGTTTAGAACTACTCACTTTTCCAATTACTCTACTTGAACCAACTACCGTTGAAATTCAGCTACAAGCTTCCTAAAGTGAACTCGTGTAAACTACTCGATTTTCATCGTACGGAACAAGGTTTAGTACTACTCACTTTTCCAATTACTCTACTTGAACCAACTACCGTTGAAATTCAGCTACAAGCTTCCTAAAGTGAACTCGTTTAAACTACTCGATTTTCATCGTACGGAACAAGGTTTAGAACTACTCACTTTTCCAATTACTCTACTTGAACCAACTACCGTTGAAATTCAGCTACAAGCTTCCTAAAGTGAACTCGTTTAAACTACTTAATTTCATCGTACGGAACAAGGTTTAGAACTACTCACTTTTCCAATTACTCTACTTGAACCAACTACCGTTGAAATTCAGCTACAAGCTTCCTAAAGTGAACTCGTTTAAACTACTCGATTTTCATCGTACGGAACAAGGTTTAGAACTACTCACTTTTCCAATTACTCTACTTGAACAACTACCGTTGAAATTCAGCTACAAGCTTCCTAAAGTGAACTCGTTTAAACTACTTAATTTCATCGTAAGGAACAAGGTTTAGAACTACTCACTTTTCCAATTACTCTGCTTGAACCAACTACCGTTGAAATTCAGCTACAAGCTTCCTAAAGTGAACTCGTTTAAACTACTCGATTTTCATCGTACGGAACAAGGTTTAGAACCACTCACTTTTCCAATTACTCTACTTGAACCAACTACCGTTGAAATTCAGCTACAAGCTTCCTAAGTGAACTCGTTTGAACTACTCGATTTTCATCGTACGGAACAAGGTTTAGAACTACTCACTTTTCCAATTACTCTACTTGAACCAACTACCGTTGAAATTCAGCTACAAGCTTCCTAAAGTGAACTCGTCTAAACCACTTAATTTCATCGTACGGAACAAGGTTTAGAACTACTCACTTTTCCAATTACTCTACTTGAACCAACTACCGTTGAAATTCAGCTACAAGCTTCCTAAAGTGAACTCGTTTAAACTACTCGATTTTCATCGTACGGAACAAGGTTTAGAACTACTCACTTTTCCAATTACTCTACTTGAACCAACTACCGTTGAAATTCAGCTACAAGCTTCCTAAAGTGAACTCGTTTAAACTACTTAATTTCATCGTACGGACAAGGTTTAGAACTACTCACTTTTCCAATTGCTCTACTTGAACCAACTACCGTTGAAATTCAGCTACAAGCTTCCTAAAGTGAACTCGTTTAAACTACTCGATTTTCATCGTACGGAACAAGGTTTAGAACTACTCACTTTTCCAATTACTCTACTTGAACCAACTACCGTTGAAATTCAGCTACAAGCTTCCTAAAGTGAACTCGTTTAAACTACTCGATTTTCATCGTACGGAACAAGGTTTAGAACACTCACTTTTCCAATTGCTCTACTTGAACCAACTACCGTTGAAATTCAGCTACAAGCTTCCTAAAGTGAACTCGTTTAAACTACTCGATTTTCATCGTACGGAACAAGGTTTAGAACAACTCACTTTTCCAATTACTCTACTTGAACCAACTACCGTTGAAATTCAGCTACAAACTTCCTAAAGTGAACTCGTTTAAACTACTCGATTTTCATCGTACGGAACAAGGTTTAGAACTACTCACTTTTCCAATTACTCTACTTGAACCAACTACCGTTGAAATTCAGCTACAAGCTTCCTAAAGTGAACTCGTTTAAACTACTCGATTTTCATCGTACGGAACAAGGTTTCGAACTACTCACTTTTCCAATTACTCTACTTGAACCAACTACCGTTGAAATTCAGCTACAAGCTTCCTAAAGTGAACTCGTTTAAACTACTCGATTTTCATCGTACGGAACAAGGTTCAGAACTACTCACTTTTCCAATTACTCTACTTGAACCAACTACCGTTGAAATTCAGCTACAAGCTTCCTAAAGTGAACTCGTTTAAACTACTCGATTTTCATCGTACGGAACACGGTTTAGAACTACTCACTTTTCCAATTACTCTACTTGAACCAACTACCGTTGAAATTCAGCTACAAGCTTCCTAAAGTGAACTCGTTTAAACTACTCGATTTTCATCGTACGGAACAAGGTTTAGAACTACTCACTTTTCCAATTGCTCTACTTGAACCAACTAGGGTTGAAATTCAGCTACAAGCTTCCTAAAGTGAACTCGTTTAAACTACTCGATTTTCATCGTACGGAACAAGGTTTAGAACTACTCACTTTTCCAATTGCTCTACTTGAACCAACTACCGTTGAAATTCAGCTACAAGCTTCCTAAAGTGAACTCGTTTAAACTACTCGATTTTCATCGTACGGAACAAGGTTTAGAACTACTCACTTTTCCAACTACTCTACTTGAACCAACTACCGTTGAAATTCAGCTACAAGCTACCTAAAGTGAACTCGTTTAAACTACTCGATTTTCATCGTACGGAACAAGGTTTAGAACTACTCACTTTTCCAATTACTCTACTTGAACCAACTACCGTTGAAATTCAGCTACAAGCTTCCTAAAGTGAACTCGTTTAAACTACTCGATTTTCATCGTACGGAACAAGGTTTAGAACTACTCACTTTTCCAATTACTCTACTTGAACCAACTACCGTTGAAATTCAGCTACAAGCTTCCTAAAGTGAACTCGTTTAAACTACTCGATTTTCATCGTACGGAACAAGGTTTAGAACTACTCACTTTTCCAATTACTCTACCTGAACCAACTACCGTTGAAATTCAGCTACAAGCTTCCTAAAGTGAACTCGTTTAAACTACTTAATTTCATCGTACGGAACAAGGTTTAGAACTACTCACTTTTCCAATTACTCTACTTGAACCAACTACCGTTGAAATTGAGCTACAAGCTTCCTAAAGTGAACTCGTTTAAACTACTCGATTTTCATCGTACGGAACACGGTTTAGAACTACTCACTTTTCCAATTACTCTACTTGAACCAACTAACGTTGAAATTCAGCTACAAGCTTCCTAAAGTGAACTCGTTTAAACTACTCGATTTTCATCGTACGGAACAAGGTTTAGAACTACTCACTTTTCCAATTACTCTACTTGAACCAACTACCGTTGAAATTCAGCTACAAGCTTCCTAAAGTGAACTCGTTTAAACTACTCGATTTTCATCGTACGGAACACGGTTTAGAACTACTCACTTTTCCAATTACTCTACTTGAACCAACTACCGTTGAAATTCAGCTACAAGCTTCCTAAAGTGAACTCGTTTAAACTACTCGATTTTCATCGTACGGAACAAGGTTTAGAACTACTCACTTTTCCAATTACTCTACTTGAACCAACTACGGTTGAAATTCAGCTACAAGCTTCCTAAAGTGAACTCGTTTAAACTACTCGATTTTCATCGTACGGAACAAGGTTTAGAACTACTCACTTTTCCAATTGCTCTACTTGAACCAACTACCGTTGAAATTCAGCTACAAGCTTCCTAAAGTGAACTCGTTTAAACTACTCGATTTTCATCGTACGGAACAAGGTTTAGAACTACTCACTTTTCCAATTACTCTACTTGAACCAACTACCGTTGAAATTCAGCTACAAGCTTCCTAAAGTGAACTCGTTTAAACTACTCGATTTTCATCGTACGGAACAAGGTTTAGAACTACTCACTTTTCCAATTACTCTACTTGAACCAACTACCGTTGAAATTCAGCTACAAGCTTCCTAAAGTGAACTCGTTTAAACTACTCGATTTTCATCGTACGGAACAAGGTTTAGAACTACTCACTTTTCCAATTACTCTACTTGAACCAACTACCGTTGAAATTCAGCTACAAGCTTCCTAAAGTGAACTCGTTTAAACTACTCGATTTTCATCGTACGGAACAAGGTTTAGAACTACTCACTTTTCCAATTACTCTACTTGAACCAACTACCGTTGAAATTCAGCTACAAGCTTCCTAAAGTGAACTCGTTTAAACTACTCGATTTTCATCGTACGGAACAAGGTTTAGAACTACTCACTTTTCCAATTACTCTACTTGAACCAACTACCGTTGAAATTCAGCTACAAGCTTCCTAAAGTGAACTCGTTTAAACTACTCGATTTTCATCGTACGGAACACGGTTTAGAACTACTCACTTTTCCAATTACTCTACTTGAACCAACTACCGTTGAAATTCAGCTACAAGCTTCCTAAAGTGAACTCGTTTAAACTACTCGATTTTCATCGTACGGAACAAGGTTTAGAACTACTCACTTTTCCAATTACTCTACTTGAACCAACTACCGTTGAAATTCAGCTACAAGCTTCCTAAAGTGAACTCGTTTAAACTACTCGATTTTCATCGTACGGAACAAGGTTTAGAACTACTCACTTTTCCAATTACTCTACTTGAACCAACTACCGTTGAAATTCAGCTACAAGCTTCCTAAAGTGAACTCGTTTAAACTACTCGATTTTCATCGTACGGAACAAGGTTTAGAACTACTCACTTTTCCAATTACTCTACTTGAACCAACTACCGTTGAAATTCAGCTACAAGCTTCCTAAAGTGAACTCGTTTAAACTACTCGATTTTCATCGTACGGAACAAGGTTTAGAACTACTCACTTTTCCAATTACTCTACTTGAACCAACTACCGTTGAAATTCAGCTACAAGCTTCCTAAAGTGAACTCGTTTAAACTACTCGATTTTCATCGTACGGAACAAGGTTTAGAACTACTCACTTTTCCAATTACTCTACCTGAACCAACTACCGTTGAAATTCAGCTACAAGCTTCCTAAAGTGAACTCGTTTAAACTACTCGATTTTCATCGTACGGAACAAGGTTTAGAACTACTCACTTTTCCAATTACTCTACTTGAACCAACTACCGTTGAAATTCAGCTACAAGCTTCCTGAAGTGAACTCGTTTAAACTACTCGATTTTCATCGTACGGAACAAGGTTTAGAACTACTCACTTTTCCAATTACTCTACTTGAACCAACTACCGTTGAAATTCAGCTACAAGCTTCCTAAAGTGAACTCGTTTAAACTACTCGATTTTCATCGTACGGAACAAGGTTTAGAACTACTCACTTTTCCAATTACTCTACTTGAACCAACTACCGTTGAAATTCAGCTACAAGCTTCCTAAAGTGAACTCGTTTAAACTACTCGATTTTCATCGTACGGAACAAGGTTTAGAACTACTCACTTTTCCAATTACTCTACTTGAACCAACTACCGTTGAAATTCAGCTACAAGCTTCCTAAAGTGAACTCGTTTAAACTACTCGATTTTCATCGTACGGAACAAGGTTTAGAACTACTCACTTTTCCAATTACTCTACTTGAACCAACTACCGTTGAAATTCAGCTACAAGCTTCCTAAAGTGAACTCGTTTAAACTACTCGATTTTCATCGTACGGAACAAGGTTTAGAACTACTCACTTTTCCAATTACTCTACTTGAACCAACTACCGTTGAAATTCAGCTACAAGCTTCCTAAAGTGAACTCGTTTAAACTACTTAATTTCATCGTACGGAACAAGGTTTAGAACTACTCACTTTTCCAATTACTCTACTTGAACCAACTACCGTTGAAATTCAGCTACAAGCTTCCTAAAGTGAACTCGTTTAAACTACTCGATTTTCATCGTACGGAACAAGGTTTAGAACTACTCACTTTTCCAATTACTCTACTTGAACCAACTACCGTTGAAATTCAGCTACAAGCTTCCTAAAGTGAACTCGTTTAAACTACTCGATTTTCATCGTACGGAACAAGGTTTAGTACTACTCACTTTTCCAATTACTCTACTTGAACCAACTACCGTTGAAATTCAGCTACAAGCTTCCTAAAGTGAACTCGTTTAAACTACTCGATTTTCATCGTACGGAACAAGGTTTAGAACTACTCACTTTTCCAATTACTCTACTTGAACCAACTACCGTTGAAATTCAGCTACAAGCTTCCTAAAGTGAACTCGTTTAAACTACTCGATTTCATCGTACGGAACAAGGTTTAGAACTACTCACTTTTCCAATTACTCTACTTGAACCAACTACCGTTGAAATTCAGCTACAAGCTTCCTAAAGTGAACTCGTTTAAACTACTCGATTTTCATCGTACGGAACAAGGTTTAGAACTACTCACTTTTCCAATTACTCTACTTGAACCAACTACCGTTGAAATTCAGCTACAAGCTTCCTAAAGTGAACTCGTTTAAACTACTTAATTTCATCGTACGGAACAAGGTTTAGAACTACTCACTTTTCCAATTACTCTGCTTGAACCAACTACCGTTGAAATTCAGCTACAAGCTTCCTAAAGTGAACTCGTTTAAACTACTCGATTTTCATCGTACGGAACAAGGTTTAGAACCACTCACTTTTCCAATTACTCTACTTGAACCAACTACCGTTGAAATTCAGCTACAAGCTTCCTAAAGTGAACTCGTTTAAACTACTTAATTTCATCGTACGGAACAAGGTTTAGAACTACTCACTTTTCCAATTACTCTACTTGAACCAACTACCGTTGAAATTCAGCTACAAGCTTCCTAAAGTGAACTCGTTTAAACTACTCGATTTTCATCGTACGGAACAAGGTTTAGAACTACTCACTTTTCCAATTACTCTACTTGAACCAACTACCGTTGAAATTCAGCTACAAGCTTCCTAAAGTGAACTCGTTTAAACTACTCGATTTTCATCGTACGGAACAAGGTTTAGAACTACTCACTTTTCCAATTACTCTACTTGAACCAACTACCGTTGAAATTCAGCTACAAGCTTCCTAAAGTGAACTCGTTTAAACTACTCGATTTTCATCGTACGGAACAAGGTTTAGAACTACTCACTTTTCCAATTACTCTACTTGAACCAACTACCGTTGAAATTCAGCTACAAGCTTCCTAAAGTGAACTCGTTTAAACTACTCGATTTTCATCGTACGGAACAAGGTTTAGAACTACTCACTTTTCCAATTACTCTACTTGAACCAACTACCGTTGAAATTCAGCTACAAGCTTCCTAAAGTGAACTCGTTTAAACTACTCGATTTTCATCGTACGGAACAAGGTTTAGAACTACTCACTTTTCCAATTACTCTGCTTGAACCAACTACCGTTGAAATTCAGCTACAAGCTTCCTAAAGTGAACTCGTTTAAACTACTCGATTTTCATCGTACGGAACAAGGTTTAGAACCACTCACTTTTCCAATTACTCTACTTGAACCAACTACCGTTGAAATTCAGCTACAAGCTTCCTAAAGTGAACTCGTTTGAACTACTCGATTTTCATCGTACGGAACAAGGTTTAGAACTACTCACTTTTCCAATTACTCTACTTGAACCAACTACCGTTGAAATTCAGCTACAAGCTTCCTAAAGTGAACTCGTCTAAACCACTTAATTTCATCGTACGGAACAAGGTTTAGAACTACTCACTTTTCCAATTACTCTACTTGAACCAACTACCGTTGAAATTCAGCTACAAGCTTCCTAAAGTGAACTCGTTTAAACTACTCGATTTTCATCGTACGGAACAAGGTTTAGAACTACTCACTTTTCCAATTACTCTACTTGAACCAACTACCGTTGAAATTCAGCTACAAACTTCCTAAAGTGAACTCGTTTAAACTACTCGATTTTCATCGTACGGAACAAGGTTTAGAACTACTCACTTTTCCAATTACTCTACTTGAACCAACTACCGTTGAAATTCAGCTACAAGCTTCCTAAAGTGAACTCGTTTAAACTACTCGATTTTCATCGTACGGAACAAGGTTTCGAACTACTCACTTTTCCAATTACTCTGCTTGAACCAACTACCGTTGAAATTCAGCTACAAGCTTCCTGAAGTGAACTCGTTTAAACTACTCGATTTTCATCGTACGGAACAAGGTTTAGAACTACTCACTTTTCCAATTACTCTACTTGAACCAACTACCGTTGAAATTCAGCTACAAGCTTCCTAAAGTGAACTCGTTTAAACTACTCGATTTTCATCGTACGGAACAAGGTTTAGAACTACTCACTTTTCCAATTGCTCTACTTGAACCAACTACCGTTGAAATTCAGCTACAAGCTTCCTAAAGTGAACTCGTTTAAACTACTCGATTTTCATCGTACGGAACAAGGTTTAGAACTACTCACTTTTCCAATTACTCTACTTGAACCAACTACCGTTGAAATTCAGCTACAAGCTTCCTAAAGTGAACTCGTTTAAACTACTCGATTTTCATCGTACGGAACAAGGTTTCGAACTACTCACTTTTCCAATTACTCTGCTTGAACCAACTACCGTTGAAATTCAGCTACAAGCTTCCTGAAGTGAACTCGTTTAAACTACTCGATTTTCATCGTACGGAACAAGGTTTAGAACTACTCACTTTTCCAATTACTCTACTTGAACCAACTACCGTTGAAATTCAGCTACAAGCTTCCTAAAGTGAACTCGTTTAAACTACTCGATTTTCATCGTACGGAACAAGGTTTAGAACTACTCACTTTTCCAATTACTCTACTTGAACCAACTACCGTTGAAATTCAGCTACAAGCTTCCTGAAGTGAACTCGTTTAAACTACTCGATTTTCATCGTACGGAACAAGGTTTAGAACTACTCACTTTTCCAATTACTCTACTTGAACCAACTACCGTTGAAATTCAGCTACAAGCTTCCTAAAGTGAACTCGTTTAAACTACTCGATTTTCATCGTACGGAACAAGGTTTAGAACTACTCACTTTTCCAATTGCTCTACTTGAACCAACTACCGTTGAAATTCAGCTACAAGCTTCCTAAAGTGAACTCGTTTATACTACTCGATTTTCATCGTACGGAACAAGGTTTAGAACTACTCACTTTTCCAATTACTCTACTTGAACCAACTACCGTTGAAATTCAGCTACAAGCTTCCTAAAGTGAACTCGTTTAAACTACTCGATTTTCATCGTACGGAACAAGGTTTAGAACTACTCACTTTTCCAATTACTCTACTTGAACCAACTACCGTTGAAATTCAGCTACAAGCTTCCTAAAGTGAACTCGTTTAAACTACTCGATTTTCATCGTACGGAACAAGTTTTAGAACTACTCACTTTTCCAATTACTCTACTTGAACCAACTACCGTTGAAATTCAGCTACAAGCTTCCTAAAGTGAACTCGTTTAAACTACTCGATTTTCATCGTACGGAACACGGTTTAGAACTACTCACTTTTCCAATTACTCTGCTTGAACCAACTACCGTTGAAATTCAGCTACAAGCTTCCTAAAGTGAACTCGTTTAAACTACTCGATTTTCATCGTACGGAACAAGGTTTAGAACTACTCACTTTTCCAATTGCTCTACTTGAACCAACTACCGTTGAAATTCAGCTACAAGCTTCCTAAAGTGAACTCGTTTAAACTACTCGATTTTCATCGTACGGAACAAGGTTTAGAACTACTCACTTTTCCAATTACTCTACTTGAACCAACTACCGTTGAAATTCAGCTACAAGCTTCCTAAAGTGAACTCGTTTAAACTACTCGATTTTCATCGTACGGAACAAGGTTTAGAACTACTCACTTTTCCAATTACTCTACTTGAACCAACTACCGTTGAAATTCAGCTACAAGCTTCCTAAAGTGAACTCGTTTAAACTACTCGATTTTCATCGTACGGAACAAGGTTTAGAACTACTCACTTTTCCAATTACTCTACTTGAACCAACTACCGTTGAAATTCAGCTACAAGCTTCCTAAAGTGAACTCGTTTAAACTACTCGATTTTCATCGTACGGAACAAGGTTTAGAACTACTCACTTTTCCAATTACTCTACTTGAACCAACTACCGTTGAAATTCAGCTACAAGCTTCCTAAAGTGAACTCGTTTAAACTACTCGATTTTCATCGTACGGAACAAGGTTTAGAACTACTCACTTTTCCAATTACTCTACCTGAACCAACTACCGTTGAAATTCAGCTACAAGCTTCCTAAAGTGAACTCGTTTAAACTATTTAATTTCATCGTACGGAACAAGGTTTAGAACTACTCACTTTTCCAATTACTCTACTTGAACCAACTACCGTTGAAATTCAGCTACAAGCTTCCTGAAGTGAACTCGTTTAAACTACTCGATTTTCATCGTACGGAACAAGGTTTAGAACTACTCACTTTTCCAATTACTCTAACTGAACCAACTACCGTTGAAATTCAGCTACAAGCTTCCTAAAGTGAACTCGTTTAAACTACTCGATTTTCATCGTACGGAACAAGGTTTAGAACTACTCACTTTTCCAATTACTCTACTTGAACCAACTACCGTTGAAATTCAGCTACAAGCTTCCTAAAGTGAACTCGTTTAAACTACTCGATTTTCATGGTATGGAACAAGGTTTAGAACTACTCACTTTTCCAATTACTCTACCTGAACCAACTACCGTTGAAATTCAGCTACAAGCTTCCTAAAGTGAACTCGTTTAAACTACTCGATTTTCATCGTACGGAACAAGGTTTAGAACTACTCACTTTTCCAATTACTCTACCTGAACCAACTACCGTTGAAATTCAGCTACAAGCTTCCTAAAGTGAACTCGTTTAAACTACTCGATTTTCATCGTACGGAACAAGGTTTAGAACTACTCACTTTTCCAATTACTCTGCTCGAACCAACTACCGTTGAAATTCCGCTCCAAGCTTCCTGAAGTGAACTCGTTTAAACTACTCGATTTTCATCGTACGGAACAAGGTTTAGAACTACTCATTTTTCAATTACTCTACTTGAACCAACTACCGTTGAAATTCAGCTACAAGCTTCCTAAAGTGAACTCGTTTAAACTACTCGATTTTCATCGTACGGAACAAGGTTTAGAACTACTCACTTTTCCAATTGCTCTACTTGAACCAACTACAGTTGAAATTCAGCTACAAGCTTCCTAAAGTGAACTCGTTTAAACTACTCGATTTTCATCGTACGGAACAAGGTTTAGAACTACTCACTTTTCCAATTACTCTACTTGAACCAACTACCGTTGAAATTCAGCTACAAGCTTCCTAAAGTGAACTCGTTTAAACTACTCGATTTTCATGGTACGGAACAAGGTTTAGAACTACTCACTTTTCCAATTACTCTACCTGAACCAACTACCGTTGAAATTCAGCTACAAGCTTCCTAAAGTGAACTCGTTTAAACTACTCGATTTTCATCGTACGGAACAAGGTTTAGAACTACTCACTTTTCCAATTACTCTACCTGAACCAACTACCGTTGAAATTCAGCTACAAGCTTCCTAAATTGAACTCGTTTAAACTACTCGATTTTCATCGTACGGAACAAGGTTTAGAACTACTCACTTTTCCAATTACTCTGCTCGAACCAACTACCGTTGAAATTCCGCTCCAAGCTTCCTGAAGTGAACTCGTTTAAACTACTCGATTTTCATCGTACGGAACAAGGTTTAGAACTACTCACTTTTCCAATTACTCTACTTGAACCAACTACCGTTGAAATTCAGCTACAAGCTTCCTAAAGTGAACTCGTTTAAACTACTCGATTTTCATCGTACGGAACAAGGTTTAGAACTACTCACTTTTCCAATTGCTCTACTTGAACCAACTACAGTTGAAATTCAGCTACAAGCTTCCTAAAGTGAACTCGTTTAAACTACTCGATTTTCATCGTACGGAACAAGGTTTAGAACTACTCACTTTTCCAATTACTCTACTTGAACCAACTACCGTTGAAATTCAGCTACAAGCTTCCTAAAGTGAACTCGTTTAAACTACTCGATTTTCATCGTACGGAACAAGGTTTAGAACTACTCACTTTTCCAATTACTCTACTTGAACCAACTACCGTTGAAATTCAGCTACAAGCTTCCTAAAGTGAACTCATTTAAACTACTCGATTTTCATCGTACGGAACAAGGTTTAGAACTACTCACTTTTCCAATTACTCTACTTGAACCAACTACCGTTGAAATTCAGCTACAAGCTTCCTAAAGTGAACTCGTTTAAACTACTTAATTTCATCGTACGGAACGAGGTTTAGAACTACTCACTTTTCCAATTACTCTACTTGAACCAACTACCGTTGAAATTCAGCTACAAGCTTCCTAAAGTGAACTCGTTTAAACTACTCGATTTTCATCGTACGGAACAAGGTTTAGAACTACTCACTTTTCCAATTACTCTACTTGAACCAACTACCGTTGAAATTCAGCTACAAGCTTCCTAAAGTGAACTCGTTTAAACTACTTGATTTTCATCGTACGGAACAAGGTTTAGTACTACTCACTTTTCCAATTACTCTACTTGAACCAACTACCGTTGAAATTCAGCTACAAGCTTCCTAAAGTGAACTCGTTTAAACTACTCGATTTTCATCGTACGGAACAAGGTTTAGAACTACTCACTTTTCCAATTACTCTACTTGCACCAACTACCGTTGAAATTCAGCTGCAAGCTTCCTAAAGTGAACTCGTTTAAACTACTTAATTTCATCGTACGGAACAAGGTTTAGAACTACTCACTTTTCCAATTACTCTACTTGAACCAACTACCGTTGAAATTCAGCTACAAGCTTCCTAAAGTGAACTCGTTTAAACTACTCGATTTTCATCGTACGGAACAAGGTTTAGAACTACTCACTTTTCCAATTACTCTACTTGAACCAACTATCGTTGAAATTCAGCTACAAGCTTTCTAAAGTGAACTCGTTTAAACTACTTAATTTCATCGTACGGAACAAGGTTTAGAACTACTCACTTTTCCAATTACTCTGCTTGAACCAACTACCGTTGAAATTCAGCTACAAGCATCCTTAAGTGAACTCGTTTAAACTACTCGATTTTCATCGTACGGAACAAGGTTTAGAACCACTCACTTTTCCAATTACTCTACTTGAACCAACTACCGTTGAAATTCAGCTACAAGCTTCCTAAAGTGAACTCGTTTAAACTACTCGATTTTCATCGTACGGAACAAGGTTTAGAACTACTCACTTTTCCAATTACTCTACTTGAACCAACTACCGTTGAAATTCAGCTACAAGCTTCCTAAAGTGAACTCGTTTAAACTACTCGATTTTCATCGTACGGAACAAGGTTTAGTACTACTCACTTTTCCAATTACTCTACTTGAACCAACTACCGTTGAAATTCAGCTACAAGCTTCCTAAAGTGAACTCGTTTAAACTACTCGATTTTCATCGTACGGAACAAGGTTTAGAACTACTCACTTTTCCAATTACTCTACTTGAACCAACTACCGTTGAAATTCAGCTAGAAGCTTCCTAAAGTGAACTCGTTTAAACTACTTAATTTCATCGTACGGAACAAGGTTTAGAACTACTCACTTTTCCAATTACTCTACTTGAACCAACTACCGTTGAAATTCAGCTACAAGCTTCCTAAAGTGAACTCGTTTAAACTACTCGATTTTCATCGTACGGAACAAGGTTTAGAACTACTCACTTTTCCAATTACTCTACTTGAACCAACTACCGTTGAAATTCAGCTAGAAGCTTTCTAAAGTGAACTCGTTTAAACTACTTAATTTCATCGTACGGAACAAGGTTTAGAACTACTCACTTTTCCAATTACTCTGCTTGAACCAACTACCGTTGAAATTCAGCTACAAGCATCCTTAAGTGAACTCGTTTAAACTACTCGATTTTCATCGTACGGAACAAGGTTTAGAACCACTCACTTTTCCAATTACTCTACTTGAACCAACTACCGTTGAAATTCAGCTACAAGCTTCCTAAAGTGAACTCGTTTAAACTACTCGATTTTCATCGTACGGAACAAGGTCTAGAACTACTCACTTTTCCAATTACTCTACTTGAACCAACTACCGTTGAAATTCAGCTACAAGCTTCCTAAAGTGAACTCGTTTAAACTACTTAATTTCATCGTACGGAACAAGGTTTAGAACTACTCACTTTTCCAATTACTCTGCTTGAACCAACTACCGTTGAAATTCAGCTACAAGCTTCCTAAAGTGAACTCGTTTAAACTACTCGATTTTCATCGTACGGAACAAGGTTTAGAACCACTCACTTTTCCAATTACTCTACTTGAACCAACTACCGTTGAAATTCAGCTACAAGCTTCCTAAAGTGAACTCGTTTGAACTACTCGATTTTCATCGTACGGAACAAGGTTTAGAACTACTCACTTTTCCAATTACTCTACTTGAACCAACTACCGTTGAAATTCAGCTACAAGCTTCCTAAAGTGAACTCGTCTAAACCACTTAATTTCATCGTACGGAACAAGGTTTAGAACTACTCACTTTTCCAATTACTCTACTTGAACCAACTACCGTTGAAATTCAGCTACAAGCTTCCTAAAGTGAACTCGTTTAAACTACTCGATTTTCATCGTACGGAACAAGGTTTAGAACTACTCACTTTTCCAATTACTCTACTTGAACCAACTACCGTTGAAATTCAGCTACAAGCCAAATTGACTTCGACCGAATGAAAAGTGTGACAATAAAGACCAATTTCAGTGACCGTGGTGGCCCTACGAACGAAGGGGGGCGTGGGCTGTCTATTATTGCATGCGTGCGAGGATAGACTACATCAAAATTAAGTAATTCTACCGCATGCAAAGGCGTGATGAATATCGGGTATGATACTTTTCTAACAAATGCAGGGATTTGATGATGATTGACACACCTATACGTAATCATATTATTGCTTGGTACACGGATTTCCAACTTTATTCGTTATTATCATTGAAAACAGCGCATCATGCAAATAGGGGGGGGGGCTTCAACCAGGGGGGCGGGCTACCGCCCGCCTCGCCCACCTCAAAATTCACCACTGGGCCTGTGAGATTTCCTTGTGTCCTCACCATATAGGACACTATGAACAAACTATCAAACTGGTAGAGAAATAGTAAAATATCAAAAGGTTGTAGCTTGCGTTGCGTAGCTTATTTTGATATCTAAGCATTTAGGTATGGCAACCGACATTGGCAATATGTTTTCCTGTGATATAGTTGGTACATCCCGCGTAATCTTGGGCATCTGTATATATATATATATAGTATATATAACTTCAATACAATATTCAAAAATCATTAACTGGCCACGAACTTGTGGCCGGCCACGATGAATCAGTATGGTCGGCCATAAAATACGCTGTGGCCGGCCACGAAATACCGCTTTTCCATGGCCGGCCACGGGATTTTCGTGGCGGCCACAGATGGCCACGGAAAAGCTGAGACCCCTACTGGCTTCCGATGGATATTAGGGCCGATTATAATAAACGAATATATTTATTATTTTATGATAGCTGAGATCTGCTATCGCAGCAAGGTAGCTATTGAATGTCATAGGTATTTGCATACTAGCCGTAGACAACTGGTGATCTAATCTGCAGGGTTGACAACTGTAGCTTCCTATAAAGACAAATGTTCCGTATTTTAACAACAGCGTTTAAACGAAAAGATATGGCACAGACAACGAACTCTGTATAGTGATCATCGATATCGTTCGATGACGACTAATTTCAAAGAGTGACGTCAAAATTGATTCCCATTGGTCTATGACTTCTTGGGAAGTACAATTGAATATGTAGCAGTGTTGGGATGACTCGAGTCAACTTTTTCGAATGACTTGACTTGACTCGAGTCACTTTGCAAAAATGACTTGACTTGACTTGACTCGGCGCTTCAAAAATGTGGATTGACTCGTGACTCGGAGCAAAATTTACGAGTCAATTTCGAGTCATCAAGTAAATGGTGTCGACTAAATCAATGTATTTTGTGCATGTTCGGATTATTCACGACACACCGTTGTAAGTTTTGAGAGCAACTAGTCATTCACTGATTGTTCGTTTCACTAACACTACATTGTTACATCACAAATACACTGACCGCATAGGAAATAATCACAGCTTGCGTTGTAACAGCAACGTATCGCTGTTTATTGGACGGCTCTGTCCTTACATTGCACGGCGCTCAACTTTACCAATCCTCTTGTATGATTTAAATCTAACAAATATATTTTATGCATTTATATCCTCACGGATGTGTATAGATGGCTAGTGTATCGTACGATATCAATTTCGTTCATCTTCTCGAGGCTTCGTATTCGATCCTCTATTTTGGCTGATATAAGATAATGTAGCATGTAGCTCAGAGTTGTCAAACTCGACTGACGTCGCGGGTAGTGGCGAGATAGCGCAGTGGTATAATCCACGGCTAGAACACCAATGGGTGCGGGTTCGAGTCCGACCGAGGTCGAACTTCCGAATTTCGATACCTAAGTGTTGGGGGTTTACCTAGGCTCCTCCTCGCCACCTCATCCGTGTCAGCGGTGTCTTACAAAAAGCCTAGAGGTGGGCCGTGCTATAAGTCGGCAGTTACGGAAAATAGAAAAGAATATCGGCCTGGTGTACATGACCATAGTAGTCGACAAACACCATGAATACCCCAAAAACAAACAACTGACGTCGCGGGTCGAATTCAAATATACAGATCACTCGCGGGCCGCACCAGTCAAATGATTCCAAATGATCACTAACTCTTAACTCAATATATGCACTTTTTCGCATTCTCGAAATTGGGTGTTAATGTCAGCGATTTTCGCCTGACGATAACTACAATCACAACTCCGCTGTCGGGTTTGTTATGTGTGGCCTATCAACATACTCGGAATTTGCTATCTTGAAGGAATATTTATTAGTAGTATTTCTTACTACAACTTCGAGATATGTGTTGGATAAAATCACGCAATTTTCAACATATACTCATAATTTCTTCGCGGGCCGAATGAAATCATTTGGCGGGTCGTATGTTTGACACCCCTGATGTAGCTATAGAGTTACTTACGTATTTTATTAGCAGTTTTACGAGTGGTTGGGCGATACAACGCATTTTTGCATGTATATTTAACTTCATATTCTTTATTTGATTCAAGATCAATGACCCAATTGGCCTCTTTAACACAGCTAGTAAAATATAATTATTTTGAATGATCACTCATACTTCGAAAATTCAATTTGACTTGAATAGTGACTTGACTCGTGACTTGACTTGACTTGAGTTGACTTGACTCGAGTCACCTCCAAAAACGACTGACTTGACTTGACTCGAGTCACCTTTGAAAATCGATTGACTTGACTTGACTCGAGTCAAAATGTGCGATGACTCGAGATGACTCGTGACTCGAAGGTAGTGACTTGATCCCAACACTGATATGTAGGGTCTGGTATGACTCCTTTGACGAAACTGATTCCCAACCCTTAACATATATTACGACGATAATGCCCATCTTGGCATATATTTACCGATTAAACTACTTTGGTGGACAGTCGTGTTTTCGAAGCAGTTGGGCGACAATACGTGCCAACAGAAGGACACAAGCTAGACGACTAAAAATCTCTGGATTAGTTTTGACATGTGGATTCCGCGCGTGGTCACTGGAAATTAGCAGTCTATATCGCAGCGTTTAGAATATACAGTTTCACTGCGGTCGTGGCCCCGAATACTTCAATGACTTCTTTACCTCTGAATCAAAAGCGCACAAGTACAACACGCGCGCGTCCACGTCGTCCAAATATCATATGATCGGCCGAAAAGATCATCGCTCTATCAAATATGCCGGACATAATGTGTGGAACAGTATCCCGCCGGCCATTCGGCAGTCGACGACGCATGTCCACATTAATGCCGAAATACAAGCAATTACTACTGAATAAATACTGACCATCCTCCAGATTACCGGACCACGACTGACCTATCGATCTCGCTTCCCATGACATAGTGCCCTATTTCTTGTCGCTTCCCTCTTCTATACATAGTGAGAATGTCGACTTAAACACACTCTCAAGCATGATTCAAGTGTATTAAAAAGTAGTCGGTCAGGCATTTACAGTACAGTACCGATTTACGAGCAGGATATGAATATAACGGCGAACGTCTTATTCTGATACTCCTAAGTCCGATAACTACAGCTAGTACACAAAGCATCATCATGAAAGTACGTCTCAACAATTTCACAAGAACGTCCCTCGATATTTACACTTGGTAAGGCATACGTAGAAAAAGCACCGTTGTTATTGCGAAAACTCGCGCTCAAACGGTTACAATGAAAACGAACGTAGTCGGAACATCGGAATTCATCGGTAGTCGTCAAAACTGTCGCAAGAAACTGACGCTCCGGATGAATTCGTGTTGCAGTTCGTTCACAAACAATCTTCTTTGATCATCCATACCCGATTTGGGTGGCCGTTCCTGCTCTTTGTAGTTAGGCGTACATCTCCTATGCAAAGACAAAATGAAGCTTTCAAATAGTGGTTGAACAATCGAGAGTGGTTAATAGCTGCGAGCTGCAGTTCCGGATACATGATGCCGTCCGGATGCATGATGACGTCCAACATCATCGCGAGACCCAGATAAAGGCAATCGACCGCAAGATTTGGAACCACTGTCTGTGACTGAACTGAAGCATCCAATCGGCCTTAACCAACTCTAGGAATATACCGTTAACTTATCATTGCGGTTACCATCAGACTTATTTCAGTAAATGATGGTTATTTCTATTTATTTTGATTGCATTTTTGGCGAGGGTGATTGCCTGGTGCCCATACTAATATAACGTTGCAATAACTCGTGCACGGCACGAAGAAGAATTTTTAATAGCATAAATCCGTTGAAAATAATTTTGTTTACGTTGATTTACGACAAACCTTTGAGCCTACTTCAAGCCTTCAAAATTCCGGACATTTAGGCATATTTAGGAAATTCCTCCCGGACGCAGATTTTTCAGCAAATTCCGGACATGTCCGGGAAATTCCGGACGTATGGCAACCCTAGTGCAATGTGCTGTCTGTCTAATCCTGTGGACCTGGCATCAAGTGTCATAGGCTCGGTAGGGCCTGTAAGATACGTCTACAATGAGGCTACATACAAATGGGAAGAACATGCTATTCCTATCAATCCTATGCATATTGCAAGTTGTGTAGTAGCTTCAAAGCGTAATGGTTTGTTTCTGCATACAATATGAATATTTTTTGCCTGCTCTTGTTAGCAGCGTCCTTGTAATTTATCCGACACATTGGGCAAGTCACATTAATGTTGAGCATTTCATGTTTGGTCAATGGTCAGTTGAAGAATCAGCTTATCTAAAGTTTGGTATTTGTTGATGTAGCAATTCAGTTTTATATGTGATGTGTGTTGCTTCTTTTATCAACTAAGAAGCCTTCAACTTATTGTATTTTGCAATTGAAGTATAAAATTTCAAAATATCTGACGAACCGGCAGATTAGTCGTCGCGGACCAGCTGTTATAAACTATATAGTACGAATTAGCTGATTTTATATCGAGTCATCACCGTGAAAATGGGAGATTTTGGTCAAAATAGCCCCTCAGGTTATCTCCACAACAAGAGCGAATTTAGAAAAACTAAGGGCATATTCATAATCAGTGCCCTTCAGAACCCCGAAACCTTGTCTGCCAAACTTTGTCTGCCTAAAAATATGTGATGACCAGTGTTATGTTTTTATCAAATGAAAAGTATACGGTTTCTACAATAAAGAATACAAAATAGAATCAACAGCTGCCTATATATATCATAACCAGGGTCCTAATGACTCGTCCGAATCATTTTATCAAAATATGGAAATGACTCGAGTCAATCTCTTCATTGACTCGACTTGAGTCATTGCGCATGACCCGAACCAAGTCATATGACTCGAGACTCACACGGCGAAGACCGACATTTCAATGCAATTTCGAAGCATAGTAAAGTAACCACACTGTTGGGATTTGGTTTATTGGTACTGGCAGTTGAAAATGTGAACAGAATGTAGACAGTGTAATCTAATTGAGGCAGCGTTTGACATTTCTGTAGCTTGCCTGATAACTTCTATATTGCTAACTAATAGGACGGTTCGCCTTGATATTTTCCTTAATATTTATCATCGCTCCGTTTCCCGGATTTTTTGAATCAGTGTAGGGCTCAATCTAATCTTTAGCAATGGAGTTGGTGAATGGTAACAAATAATATTCATTTTCCCCTACCAGGAAAAAACTATCTTCATACGATACATGAACGTCCTGAGCGCGATTTGTTTACTCCTCTGCGTCATGGAACTGATCTACCTGACTGTAAGATGGCTGATAAGGTGTTTGCGGAAGCGCCATTCTCAGAAGAAGTATGATAGAATTATCTTGCACAGATAAATAAGCTTCAACTTCCCAAGTGTTCAAACTTGTGTGAGATAGGATACCCTGTGGTGGATTGATGACCTGTCCCCTATATTTCAGCCATCCTCTGAACGGCCTTGAAAACTCCTAGTACGTCCCGGATTTTCACTGGTGTGACAAATAAATAGTTGATTTATTGATTATTTTATGTTGTGATTGCCAGTTTCCATAACAATGTAATTGAAATTGTAATTGAGCAGAATTTTCATCAAATTACAAATAGCAATTACGGTACACAAAATAGAAATGCTTCAATTGCAATTACATGAACAAATGTAATAATTACAGTCAGCTCAATTACAAATTACAATTGATCCAACTCTAATACTGACATAAATTATTTCCAGCAGATTCCGTGAACAAGTATAGAATCAACGACAATGGATGGACAACCGCATGTGATGTGATCGTTGTGATCTGAATGTGATGTGATGAGAATTTTTCTGGGCAAACCATGCTGGAAAACATACGAGATCGGACCAAGATACTTCAAGAATTTTTTTTAAATAAATTGAAAAGCTTCGTTTTTAGTCAATCTAACAGTTCTATTGAATAACAGATAGAATGTGAAGAAAAGGGTTGTTTTTGAACGAACGTTCATCTACTTTTCGGCCATCCAGTCATGATTAAACAATAAACATATTGTGATGGAATATTATTGGGACTGCTCTGCATAAAATGATTCTGAAGACACCCATTGTCAGTCTTCGGTGGTGATGTGTAACTGGTTTAGGTTACAGATAGTTGGTCATGAACCTCGGTGTTCGAATCTCTGCTTTACCCACATTCATGGCGCTGGGTATAATGTTTTTGTATAGAACCGTGTAAAAATACAGTTTGGGAATCCCACTGTTTGATGACGACCCCTGTCAACTGTAGTGGTAAGTCCGTGAGATCCCAACTTTGACTAGATTTACCCGTGAGTTTTCAAAATATAATATTCCAATCAATAGAATCTCAAATATATTCTTCATAATTATCGATACTTGAATGAGAATAGCTTCGATGTACATCGTAGGCTACATCGCAATCCCAGTTTGCAGGAGGCTGGGATCGGCCTTGAACACATTGGCTTCAGATATATTGACAATACCATTCCATATATTTGACAACGCGTTAAAACCATTGTAAATGCCATGATATCGGACGGACTGTTTTGGTGGCGCAAATTTGTTTAATATTCATATTTCGGCGTCGCTGAAAGCAAACTTTCCTTTGTAGCTCCTTACGAATAGAACTCATGTCCTTTTCGGAAGCTGTTGTATATGTTTCATATGGACTTGCAGCGAAATGTTCGGCAAGGGTGGGGCAGACTTGGAAAACTAGAAAATTTTGAGCTTTTCTGAATTAGATTAGAATTAGAACTAGAGCTACTTAGTTCGCAAAAACTTGGAAATTGTATGAAATTGTAAATGGGAAATGAATACAGCAAATGCAGCTCATATCAAATCACAGTGCGTGGTGCGAAAGGCCGTGAGGCGATAAGCGCCACATATTTTTGTTTAATAAACAGCAACAACAGTGCATTCCCATAACCATGAAAATGGTTAACTTCTGTACACCAAGCTTGGCTCGATTTTTATTTTACCTTATTATTACCTTACCGAGCGAGATAGTGTAATGGTTATGCGTCCGGCTTCTCGAGCGGTAGGTCGTGGGTTCGATTCCCGGCCGGGTCATACCAAAGACTCAAAAAATGGTATCCGCAGCTATCCTGCTAGGCGCTCAGCAATCACGGATAGCATGGAGGAGAAAAAAACGGGGGCGCAGACTAGATGACCTCATGGGGCCGTATCGCAACTCCGTCGTCAAAGCATCTCGATGGTGCAGGCGAAAAAGAATATCATATCTCTCTCTATCTCTCTCCCCCTTAATAAAATATTACTTATTTTATGGTAACCGCGGGCATCGCCCATATTAGTCAGAATGACGATGTACTAACGTATACTTTTTAAAAACTAGAATGTTGTTCGCAGACTACAAGCAAGCTACTCTAGCAGGCTATTATTCGTCATAATATCTACTATGACTGCACGGTGTGAGTAAGGCGATGACGGCTTGGCCCTGGATTTCCCTGCGCAAGAGTGATATTCTTGTTAAGGGCAATTCCCTGCACAGACAACCGATGTTCCCACCACTACCTCTTCAAATCTCTTGAAATTTGGTACACGCACAGATGAGCTAATTCCAAACAGGATGAACTTTATTTCATGAAAATTGGACTTTGAGGTCAAAAGTTACGTCACTTTGAAAATTGACAATTTTCTGCTCATTGCGGGTCTGCGCTTTCAGGTTTTATCAATGCAATATTCAAGGCTCAGTGGTTCCCAACCTTTTTGACCTCGCGGCACACTTCGAAAATTAAAAATAGTTCGCGGCACACTAGCATAGTGGTTCCGAACTCTTTTGGCTTATACGTCACAGGCAACTACCAGAATGCGTATGGCAGCAACCATAGTTTTACAGAGGTGGTCACTGACGAGGTACTGCTACCTTTTCGGAGCACTCAAGTTGGCGTTTCTCTGCTTGAGTTTTCTTTTATCTCTGCGGACATCTCACAAATACGTCTACGAATGGTATCATTTGACATGGGACTCGTTTTCAATTCTTCCCAAACATTTTTTTACAATTTTATTGCAGGCCGTAAGAAGAGCTTTCTCCGTTTCCATGTGAGGTTTTGAATTATCAGCTATTACCTCTGTTACCACATAACTGGCCTGCTGAGATATCGTTCGAACTTCAGGTTCAGCTTAATTTCATAGGATTGACTTGACCATGAAGTCTGCCCAGTGCCCACTACCGCAGTACCGCATTGTCGATGTAATTAACCGTCGCATCGAAAAGTCCATCACGATCGCCACTAACAAATACTGAGGTGTATTATACAATATACATGGATACCAAACACATTTCCACGCAGATAGTGTAATAGCACCTGTGAGGTTAGTATACCTCAATAGTCTTACTGGCAGCCACCCGCAGTTCAATTGTAGTTCCAACAAATCGGGATAATAAACCTCAGCGGTGGGGAAATTTGTAACTGATATAATTTGATCAACTTTACTTCTCAATTCTCGAATTTGTCGCCTGCAACATAACATTGCGCACTGAGCCTTCATTTTAACTGCAGTGCTGGCACGCTACCTAACAATCGAGATGTGAATGGTTATGTTTGCAATTCTAATTTTTAGGCCTTCCTAGGTGTTGGAGGTTTATGTAGGCTCCTACTCGTCCTACTATCTGCAAAAGCAGTGTCTTACAAAAAGTGGGCCGTGCTATAAGTTGGCATCTCAGGAATCAAAATATGTAATATCGGCATGGTGTAAAATGATCATCGATGACGAAGACATAGCAAGAATACGACTACAAATAGAAACATAAAAAGGTCATCGACATGCGTCATGTCCCTGTTCTGCCTCCGGTTGTGATGGGGGTGACAAGTAAAAGGTGAACACTTCGGCCACACTTCAATATCACGGTCCAATTACCCGAGTTTAGTTATCACCGTCCTAAATGCTACTGATGCTACTATGTGGGCAAACTAGCATATCACACCCATTGACGGTGGAGGCCCCAGTTTGATTCATGGCCGTGTAGTAGCAAGTAACAAAGCGTTGCAGATTTATTAGATTATCCGCCCCTATACGATGCTGTGCTCAGAGCGTCTTTGCAATAAGAGTCCAGAGAAAGACTCAATCCATGACCTAATGGGGATGCCAGATTGAAATACTAGATTGAGATACCGTAACTACGGTCGCCTCGGCATCCTTCTATCTGTTCATTGCATCGGATTGTGCATCGCGTGTCTTGATCGGGTAAATTCAATACAAAAATCAACAATGACACACTCAAAATTGAGATTTTTGTTATACTTGGACATAGTTTACCACATTTTCTCGCGGCACACCTGAGCAGTCCAATTGGCACACTAGTGTGCCGCGGCACACCGGTTGGGAACCACTGGTGTAGCTAGATGTTAGACGACAGTTGAGATACGGCACTTGGATTTATTTGAAGTTTGTCTGACCGTCTATATTTTCAAGTGAAATTTAATGCCCTGTAGGTTAGGGTCAAAGGTTAAATTGACCGGGAATTTGCTCAATGGTCTAAAATCAGTCAGGCGTTACACGATTTAGACTACGGATTGCTCAAAAACATATTAAAATATTTTGGAAAATAGGATCTTAAATGAAAGTTTGCTTCAAGGTGACTTCGTTCATAGCTGTTTGATTTTGGTTTTTAGACCGTAAAGTGATGAAATTGCAGTTTCAAGAGCACACTTCATTTTCACATGGAAATGCAGGAGTAGTAGGATTCAAGTCGGATGAGGTATCTTCTTTCGTCATAGAAACATTCCAAGATCCATCCGCTTCTGTCCCATTTTCTTGTGATCGCATTGTGAATAGATACATAGTCACCAACATGCATTTTAGGTAAATACTTAACTCTCTGGTTATAGTATCTATCAGACGTTTGCTTTCGCTTGGCGGCTTCCCTGTCAACACGAAGTTTCTCGTCGTGCCAACTTCGCATGAGCGATCGTTTGTGACAAGGTATTGCATCTTGTACAGAGTGACCATACAGCATCATCGCGGGGGACAATCCTGTGCTTTTGTTAGGCGTATTCTTCCATTGTAGTACACCTTTGGTCCATTCATCAGTCGCCTTAAATGGGAATTTTGCATTAGGTTTCCAACACTTACGTAGCAAGTTTTTCGCCCATTTCACAGCGGACTCTGCTATGGAGTTACCTTGCGGATACCATGGTGACGAAGGGGACCATTTCACTTTCCACCTTTGAAAAAAATCGTTTTAACTCCTTCGATCCAAATGGAGGACCGCCATCACTCCAAAAGTAATCACAAACCGCACCATTAATGAACCACTCTCGTAAGTATCTAATCACTGTGGTGGCATCTGGGTTTGTAACAGGGCCTTTAACTTCGAATAGGCCAGAGTACCAATCAACAATTACCAGGAACTTCGCATTATTCAGATCGAACCAATCGGCCGAGATAAATTCGAATGCGTAATTTGGTATTGGGAGATGCTTAATTGGCTCTTTAGGGTGGCTTGGACGATCTTTGATGCATAGTTCACATGTCTTACATGACATCTCCATTTCATTATTCATACTTGGCCAATACACGATGAGCCGGGCTCGGGCTTTTGAACTTTCAATGCCTCTGTGGCCCGCATGGAGGTCTTTCAGGATGCCCTTACGCATCGCTTTGGGAATCACCAATCTGACCCCTCTCATCACACAGCCATCGTCACTAACCTGTAATTCTTGCCGTACATTCCAGTATGGGCCAAGAATTTCGTTCAGTTTCTGTTTCTTTTCTGGAAACCCGTTAATTACCTGGTTTTTCAGCAACTGATATTCCAAATCTTCGTTTGCTGACCGGCGAACATCTTCCAACCTGAGAGAATAATCTGCTTCCTCAGCGTTTGCGTGGCGAATCGTACTCAGATAAAATTTGCCGAAGTCATTACTCTGTTCGTCGTCTTGGTCAGGAGCGTCTACTGGGTTTCTCGAAAACGCGTCAGCAGCTTTGTTCTGGGCTCCTGGTATATATTCAACTGTGAAATTGAAATCCATCAATTTAATCAGTGATCCGAGAATTCTTACGTTCTCGACTTCATCGAGTCGCTTCCTATTGCATATGGCAACAAGAGGTCTGTGGTCAGTGAAGACCTTAAATGCCCGCCAAAAATGTTTTACACTTTCTCGTAGCGTACACAACAGCAAAAAGTTCCAATTCGATTGGTGCATAACGCGTCTCAGCGTCCTGCAATGACCGTGATCCTGTCTGGATTACCTTCCACGTGCCATCTTTCTGCTTCTGTTTTAAATGGAAACCGATTCCATTTTTTAAGCTCGCATCCGTATATAGATGTAGAGGAGAACCGGGCGTGTAGTATGCAATTACCTGTTCGCTTACCAGCATGTCTTTGGCTTTCTGAAATGCAGCTTTGTGCAAATCATTCATTTCAAACTTATCACTCTTTTTGAGCAACGGTCGCAGCGGTTCCATCGCTGTCGCGATGTCTCGGTTGAACGGCGCTAATTGGTTGGCCATACCTTGAAATGATTTTAGGTCGGTTAATGATTCGGGTGTCTTAAATTCGCGAATGGCCTTCAAGATCTTGTTTTGAATTCTGTAGCCATCCCCATTCAATACTACCCCAGCAAAGTTAATTTCACTTTGCGCTAGTTTGCACTTCTCTTTATTCAAACGAATTCCGCTCTCCCTACATCTCTGCAGGTAAGCGCGCACGAGCGAAACATGCGATGTTAGATCGTCTCCCGAATAAATGAGATTATCATCAACAACCTTAACGTGATTACGCAAGCCATTCAATTCCTCAATCATCCTTCGATTGAAGTGCTCACTAATCGAGTTTATTCCATTCGGAGCTCTCTCGTAGCGGAAACGCCCAAATGGTGTAATGAAAGTCGTCAGATTCTTACTTGATTCATCCAGTTGTATCTGGTGGTACCCCTTCCACGCGTCAAATACACTGAAGATCTTTCCTGATATCTGCTGAACGGTTTCCAAAACACTTGGAGACGAGTAAATCTCTCTGCGGCAAAATTTGTTCAGGTGGCGAAAATCAACACATAGTCTCACCTTTCCACTGAACTTTCCATTGGCGTCCTTCTTCGGCTCCACTACGATTGGGTTGACCCACTCGGTCGGTTCTGTAACTGGTGATATTACACCTTCTTCCAGCAACAAATCCAATTCCTTTCGCAAATGATCTTTGGGAACTAGTGCAGTATATGCCCGCTTTACTCGTGTCTCTACTTGACGTTATTCATCATGATTCTCCATGATCATTTAAATCAATTGCCTTCTTCAATCACTTACACCCTTCTTTCTTCTTATTCTCTCGTTTTTCCACACTAGGTAAAAATGCTGACTCAGCATTTTTTATAGTTACGAGGTTTCAGTTTTTCCCGTTTACACCCATTATAGGGATTTTGTCCGTTTGCCCTTCTTATATCACATATTTACACTCTGCCAAAAACAGCTTTACATCTTTTGTATGACTGTGGGTGGTATAGGGCCTTCGCACAACACCACTTCTGGTACGTCTGATTGCAGCAGTACTAGTCCCTCATTCCTTAGATCTGCTGTTTTCATGCAAATTACCACATTCCGCCTTTTGCTTTTTTTCGTTAGCGTTTTGCTCAAATGAATGAATCTCCTGTTCATCCGTTCAATGCCCGCGGATAATATCTGTCTTGCATTGTTTTCGGTCGTCATGTGGTACAATACCTCGTTACCTTCATATTTACAGTACGGAGGGGGCGTCCCTTTTGTATGTCCATGGGCGGCCGCCAGACCGTATTCCGAGGTTATTGCTCTGTCGCACCTTTGCATGACGCTTCGTATTTCGTCCATTTCCATTTGGTCCCCAGTTTTCTTCTGGAAGACGCCACAAATATCATCCCAGGGATGAAACCCGTCCATCGAGTTGTCACAAAGCTCATGGCGGCAATGATACATCAGCATTTGCTGTATTTTTTCCGGTCGGGGTCTTTTCTGTAGGTACGAACTACTCTTTTTCTTGGGAATTGTCGCCCAAACATGTGGATCCTCTTCTCCCGCAGCCATTTCCATCCAATAAGCTCGAGACAATCCATCTGACGTAAATACCTGCATCGTACTTAAATGAATTACCTCTTTTATTTGGAATCCTGCTAGATGATTGAGCCACCTTTGAATTAGGGGCTTTGGGCTTGGATTTTTTGCTTTGTCCGTCATTCTCTTGAGGAGCCCAAATACCCCAGTATTATCAGTGATTATTGTAAAGGGTAAGGCTCTCAACATTGATTGCCATTTTTCCACCGAATCCTTTAAGGCTTTCAATTCCTTTGTACATGGATCATAGACTTTTGCCGTTGGAGTTGCCCACTTTTGACTGTAGTAAGCAATTGGGTAAACCTTTTCAAAAGGCGGCTTGCACCCCTTTTCCGTCTGAAAAATGATTGATCCAAACCCAATATCGGAAGCGTCCGTTTCCACGAAAATAGGAAGATTTGGATCCAGATGGTACAGAACCTTAGCATCATCGAGGGCCGCTTGTGCCGTTTTGAAATCCTGCAGTAACTCGTTGGTCCATAACACAGGCGTCACTCGTCCTTGTGTCGCAGGAACCTTACCTGTCAGTGCATCGAATTTGGCCAGCTTCAAACTTAACTCAGGAATATGTTCCGAGATATAGCGAAGGGCACCTATCCACCCCCGCAGCTCGTACACATTGTGGGGTGGTGAGAGTTCTCGTAAAGCCCTTATTCTTTCGGGCTGAACCTCAATTTCTTTCCCCGTCAGGGTTGCCCCCAAAAGGTTCACCCTTCGTTTTCCAATGAAACATTTATTGATGCTAACCGTTAGCTTCATCTTGGCAAGTTGTTCAAATACCATACGTAGTAGTAGCAAATGGTCCTCTACAGTTTTTGTGCTGAGAAAAATGTCGTCTATGTAGGCCTCCATAGGCGTCGCATTCTCCTCATCTGACCGACCATTTTGCTTCATGTATTTACGATAATTTTCCGTAATTGGTTTCACCACGCATTCCTGCATATTCGCGCTCCAAAGAGCCACAGCGGTTTTAAGCCCCATCGGCATTTTACGCCATCTTACATGCATCCCTTTGATGGCTATACCCACATATTGTTTAGATCTTTCAGTTACGTCCATGTGGAAATAGGCCTTCTTCAAATCAAGGAGAGAAAGCACTTCTCTGCCTTGGGCAAGCTGCTTTACGTCCGGTACAAGAGGTGGAGGTACTTCTATTGATTTTATGGCCGCATTAAGCGGTTGGAGATTCTGTACTACTCTCCAGGCTTGCTTCCATCCGTCCTCCTGTTTTTGTCTCTCATTCATTTTCTGAGGGACCACAAATATAGCCAACTTCCATTCGGCAAAACCTCGTTCAATGACGCCCAAATCCAGGAAGTTGTCTACCGCTTCTTTCAATGCCTTCGCCTGGCCCTCCCCCTTCAGATTATAGGGACCAGACACAAATGGTTTCGTCGAAGGATCCTTAAGCTCGATGTCGCATTTGTATTTCATGGTTTGCGGGCCGCCAAGATGGCCTCGCAGGTCCTCGAGTTCGGACGCGAACGGTGCGTAGATGGCTTTCCAGACATCATCAGCGATAATGGTATTTTCTGGAGTCGTTAGATCAGGAGGTTTGTATGGGAGTTTAGCCAGCGCTACCGCTTGTGCGCAGAGATTTTCGAGCTCAGTCTTAACGCGTGGATGAGTATCTTTCTGTAAAACATACGTAGTAACAGGCCCAGCCATAAGCTGGTTTGAGATTCGTGATGACCGGGTTTTCGGTGTTGGTGGAGAGAGGGCGAGGTCCTTCGATGTAGGCCTCTGATCTCGGCGCGTGCCCGCACCTACCGTCACGCCGACGGACTCCTCTTCCGCCGGGGACCCTTTTTCTGGGGAGACGTGCATCTTAAAATCCCCAGACTCCTTGTCGGACATGTCCGGACGAGTATCCGGTTGACCGTCAGTTGCTGCTTCGATTGAACCTTTTGGGAAAGTATTCGTTACTGTGGTCGTCGTCATGCATCTATGGGCCGATTCATCAAGGTTATTCGGACAAGTGCATCTACGAAGGCACTCAGGACCAGTTTTCTCGTGCAGGTCTTGATTTTCGCCAGCGGACATTTCTCTCTGGATGTCAGCTGTAATAGTCGCCATGCATCTATGGACCGGATTTTTATCGTTATCCGGACAAATGCATCCGCGAGAATTTTCGGGACCAGTTTTCTCATGCAGGTTCATCTTTACGCCAGCGGGGATTCCACACTCGACGTCTTCATTAATGGTGTCAGCAGGCATTCCTGTCTCAACACCAATAGTTTCCCATGGGTTAGGTATGACGTTAGTTGCTATTTTCAACACGTCGCTCGCACCAGTGGTTAATTCCATCTCGGTACTCGCGCCAGCGGCCATTTTCCGCTCCGCGCTAAATCGGTTTGCAGCATCCATCAACCCATCGCCGGTTACAGTGTAGCTAATACTGCTTCCAACTTTGGTTCCGTTACCTTGATCACAATGATTCTCTTCAAGTAATGATGCTAAAGACAACTCCTCATTTGCGTTAGACGGGGTTTTGAATTCCGTAGTTATGCATGGTAATTGTTGGACTTCATCAATCCATTTCAGCCCTATAATATTAAGTGGGACACCTGATCCGGTCACAAATGGAATGGACAGTCCATCAAAATCAATCACTACAAAGGAGTCCACTTGGGACGAGCCACCTATACCAGTCAATTCCATGTCTATTGGTTGACGTTCTTCCCAGCTTCGTGGGTATTTAGTCATAACGACCTTTTTCATTATTAAATTGGGGATGCTCCCCGTGTCAGCTAGGAATTTCGTACCAGTTGCTGCATCAACCAAATACAACAGTTGGCTGCCAAACAATTCCGTAAAATCAGGCTGAAGAGGATCATCCGGCATATCAAGAAATGTAAATAAGGGTAAAGAAGAATTATGTACAGTTTTTTCATGTTGAAATATCAATTTGTCTGGGAGCTGATTTACCGGATCAATCAGCACCCAAAGGCGTTTTTTGAAAGTCGTACGCCTTGATTTAGTTCCTCGTCCGTCCAATATGAAGCATCATATTGACGCGGGCGCTCATGATATTGAGGTTTAGCCCAAGCCCAATGGGTATTTCCCCCAGATGGTCGTGCAGGTGGTCCATGAGGACCCCATTGATCCCTACCATGCCAGTGGGTTCTATCTCGATTTTTTGGCCTGGTATCATAATAGGCTTCGCACAACGCGGTTCTTTGGGTAAACGAGGGTGAACCTTGAGCAGCAAGATATCGATCAAGACCCTCAATTGTAAGTATGTTATTTCTTGCAAGGAACGGTTTCCAGTTACGTTCAGCAGATTCCTTAACATGAGGGGGTACGGGTCGTGCTCGCCCCCGAATTATCCATCCTAATTCATCATCTCTGGCAAGGACCTTATCGTTTAGCCACAGTATGAATTTAGCCACGCAATTACGGGATTGATGTCCCGGTGCCTTACAGTAGTAACAGACGGACAGGGATTGTCCCTGAGTGGGATTAAGATACAAGCCTAGAGGGGCGAAAATATTCGGATTTCCAAGAAAATTGTATCGCTCACCTTGACTATCTGCAATGTTACGGGCTTCCTGGCTGCTGGACGGCGTAATCTGTGAGCTGTCTGCACCCATCCCGGAGTCTTGTGTATTTGCCATTCGCGGACTTCGGTTAGAGGTTCCCGGTCCTGGGCTAGCACGTGAAGCTCTCGTTATTCTCGTTGATTGTCCGCCAGGTCTTGTTGATGCCGTACGCCCATTCTGTTGT
>NW_027648733.1:0-34618 GCF_051294905.1 Botryllus schlosseri | reverse complement strand
GAGTGAGCCTATCGGCATATTCCTGGCTATTGTAGTTTAGGAGATATTGGCAGATTTAGCCATTTTGGGGGGTATGAAAATTTATGAATAGTTCAATTACACCACGATTTCTCTATGTTCCCGAGGGCCTACAGTTACAACTCCGCTACCAGACTGTAGCAATTCAAAAGTTACGTCGAATGAGCCTATCGGCATATTCCTGGCTATTGTAGTTTAGGAGATATTGGCAGTTTTAGCCATTTTGGGGGGTATGAAAATTTATGAAAAGTTCAATTACACCACGATTTCTCTATGTTCCCGAGGGCCTACAGTTACAACTCCGCTACCAGACTGTAGCAATTCAAAAGTTACGTCGAATGAGCCTATCGGCATATTCCTGGCTATTGTAGTTTAGGAGATATTGGCAGATTTAGCCATTTTGGGGGGTATGAAAATTTATGAAAAGTTCAATTACACCACGATTTCTCTATGTTCCCGAGGGCCTACAGTTACAACTCCGCTACCAGACTGTAGCAATTGAAAAGTTACGTCGAATGAGCCTATCGGCATATTCCTGGCTATTGTAGTTTAGGAGATATTGGCAGATTTAGCCATTTTGGGGGGTATGAAATTTTATGAAAAGTTCAATTACACCACGATTTCTCTATGTTCCCGAGGGCCTACAGTTACAACTCCGCTACCAGACTGTAGCAATTCAAAAGTTACGTCGAATGAGCCTATCGGCATATTCCTGGCTATTGTAGTTTAGGAGATATTGGCAGATTTAGCCATTTTGGGGGGTATGAAAATTTATGAAAAGTTCAATTACACCACGATTTCTCTATGTTCCCGAGGGCCTACAGTTACAACTCCGCTACCAGACTGTAGCAATTCAAAAGTTACGTCGAATGAGCCTATCGGCATATTCCTGGCTATTGTAGTTTAGGAGATATTGGCAGATTTAGCCATTTTGGGGGGTATGAAAATTTATGAAAAGTTCAATTACACCACGATTTCTCTATGTTCCCGAGGGCCTACAGTTACAACTCCGCTACCAGACTGTAGCAATTCAAAAGTTACGTCGAATGAGCCTATCGGCATATTCCTGGCTATTGTAGTTTAGGAGATATTGGCAGATTTAGCCATTTTGGGGGGTATGAAAATTTATGAAAAGTTCAATTACACCACGATTTCTCTATGTTTCCGAGGGCCTACAGTTACAACTCCGCTACCAGACAGTAGCAATTCAAAAGTTACGTCGAATGAGCCTATCGGCATATTCCTGGCTATTGTAGTTTAGGAGATATTGGCAGATTTAGCCATTTTGGGGGGTATGAAAATTTATGAAAAGATCAATTACACCACGATTTCTCTATGTTCCCGAGGGCCTACAGTTACAACTCCGCAACCAGACTGTAGCAATTCAAAAGTTACGTCGAATGAGCCTATCGGCATATTCCTGGCTATTGTAGTTTAGGAGATATTGGCAGATTTAGCCATTTTTGGGGGTATGAAAATTTATGAAAAGTTCAATTACACCACGATTTCTCTATGTTCCCGAGGGCCTACAGTTACAACTCCGCTACCAGACTGCAGCAATTCAAAAGTTACGTCGAATGAGCCTATCGGCATATTCCTGGCTATTGTAGTTTAGGAGATATTGGCAGATTTAGCCATTTTGGGGGGTATGGAAATTTATGAAAAGTTCAATTACACCACGATTTCTCTATGTTCCCGAGGGCCTACAGTTACAACTCCGCTACCAGACTGTAGCAATTCAAAAGTTACGTCGAATGAGCCTATCGGCATATTCCTGGCTATTGTAGTTTAGGAGATATTGGCAGATTTAGCCATTTTGGGGGGTATGAAAATTTATGAAAAGTTCAATTACACCACGATTTCTCTATGTTCCCGAGGGCCTACAGTTACAACTCCGCTACCAGACTGTAGCAATTCAAAAGTTACGTCGAATGAGCCTATGGGCATATTCCTGGCTATTGTAGTTTAGGAGATATTGGCAGATTTAGCCATTTTATGGGGTATGAAAATTTATGAAAAGTTCAATTACACCACGATTTCTCTATGTTCCCGAGGGCCTACAGTTACAACTCCGCTACCAGACTGTAGCAATTCAAAAGTTACGTCGAATGAGCCTATCGGCATATTCCTGGCTATTTTAGTTTAGGAGATATTGGCAGATTTAGCCATTTTGGGGGGTATGAAAATTTATGAAAAGTTCAATTACACCACGATTTATCTATGTTCCCGAGGGCCTACAGTTACAACTCCGCTACCAGACTGTAGCAATTCAAAAGTTACGTCGAATGAGCCTATCGGCATATTCCTGGCTATTGTAGTTTAGGAGATATTGGCAGATTTAGCCATTTTGGGGGGGTATGAAAATTTATGAAAAGTTCAATTACACCACGATTTCTCTATGTTCCCGAGGGCCTACAGTTACAACTCCGCTACCAGACTGTAGCAATTCAAAAGTTACGTCGAATGAGCCTATCGGCATATTCCTGGCTATTGTAGTTTAGGAGATATTGGCAGATTTAGCCATTTTGGGGGGTATGAAAATTTATGAAAAGTTCAATTACACCACGATTTCTCTATGTTCCCGAGGGCCTACAGTTACAACTCCGCTACCAGACTGTAGCAATTCAAAAGTTACGTCGAATGAGCCTATCGGCATATTCCTGGCTATTGTAGTTTAGGAGATATTGGCAGATTTAGCCATTTTGGGGGGTATGAAAATTTATGAAAAGTTCAATTACACCACGATTTCTCTATGTTCCCGAGGGCCTACAGTTACAACTCCGCTACCAGACTGTAGCAATTCAAAAGTTACGTCGAATGAGCCTATCGGCATATTCATGGCTATTGTAGTTTAGGAGATATTGGCAGATTTAGCCATTTTATGGGGTATGAAAATTTATGAAAAGTTCAATTACACCACGATTTCTCTATGTTCCCGAGGGCCTACAGTTACAACTCCGCTACCAGACTGTGACAATTCAAAAGTTACGTCGAATGAGCCTATCGGCATATTCCTGGCTATTGTAGTTTAGGAGATATTGGCAGATTTAGCCATTTTGGGGGGTATGAAAATTTATGAAAAGATCAATTACACCACGATTTCTCTATGTTCCCGAGGGCCTACAGTTACAACTCCGCAACCAGACTGTAGCAATTCAAAAGTTACGTCGAATGAGCCTATCGGCATATTCCTGGCTATTGTAGTTTAGGAGATATTGGCAGATTTAGCCATTTTTGGGGGTATGAAAATTTATGAAAAGTTCAATTACACCACGATTTCTCTATGTTCCCGAGGGCCTACAGTTACAACTCCGCTACCAGACTGCAGCAATTCAAAAGTTACGTCGAATGAGCCTATCGGCATATTCCTGGCTATTGTAGTTTAGGAGATATTGGCAGATTTAGCCATTTTGGGGGGTATGGAAATTTATGAAAAGTTCAATTACACCACGATTTCTCTATGTTCCCGAGGGCCTACAGTTACAACTCCGCTACCAGACTGTAGCAATTCAAAAGTTACGTCGAATGAGCCTATCGGCATATTCCTGGCTATTGTAGTTTAGGAGATATTGGCAGATTTAGCCATTTTGGGGGGTATGAAAATTTATGAAAAGTGCAATTACACCACGATTTCTCTATGTTCCCGAGGGCCTACAGTTACAACTCCGCTACCAGACTGTAGCAATTCAAAAGTTACGTCGAATGAGCCTATGGGCATATTCCTGGATATTGTAGTTTAGGAGATATTGGCAGATTTAGCCATTTTATGGGGTATGAAAATTTATGAAAAGTTCAATTACACCACGATTTCTCTATGTTCCCGAGGGCCTACAGTTACAACTCCGCTACCAGACTGTAGCAATTCAAAAGTTACGTCGAATGAGCCTATCGGCATATTCCTGGCTATTGTAGTTTAGGAGATATTGGCAGATTTAGCCATTTTGGGGGGTATGAAAATTTATGAAAAGTTCAATTACACCACGATTTATCTATGTTCCCGAGGGCCTACAGTTACAACTCCGCTACCAGACTGTAGCAATTCAAAAGTTACGTCGAATGAGCCTATCGGCATATTCCTGGCTATTGTAGTTTAGGAGATATTGGCAGATTTAGCCATTTTGGGGGGGTATGAAAATTTATGAAAAGTTCAATTACACCACGATTTCTCTATGTTCCCGAGGGCCTACAGTTACAACTCCGCTACCAGACTGTAGCAATTCAAAAGTTACGTCGAATGAGCCTATCGGCATATTCCTGGCTATTGTAGTTTAGGAGATATTGGCAGATTTAGCCATTTTGGGGGGTATGAAAATTTATGAAAAGTTCAATTACACCACGATTTCTCTATGTTCCCGAGGGCCTACAGTTACAACTCCGCTACCAGACTGTAGCAATTCAAAAGTTACGTCGAATGAGCCTATCGGCATATTCCTGGCTATTGTAGTTTAGGAGATATTGGCAGATTTAGCCATTTTGGGGGGTATGAAAATTTATGAAAAGTTCAATTACACCACGATTTCTCTATGTTCCCGAGGGCCTACAGTTACAACTCCGCTACCAGACTGTAGCAATTCAAAAGTTACGTCGAATGAGCCTATCGGCATATTCATGGCTATTGTAGTTTAGGAGATATTGGCAGATTTAGCCATTTTATGGGGTATGAAAATTTATGAAAAGTTCAATTACACCACGATTTCTCTATGTTCCCGAGGGCCTACAGTTACAACTCCGCTACCAGACTGTGACAATTCAAAAGTTACGTCGAATGAGCCTATCGGCATATTCCTGGCTATTGTAGTTTAGGAGATATTGGCAGATTTAGCCATTTTGGGGGGTATGAAAATTTATGAAAAGTTCAATTACACCACGATTTCTTCATGTTCCCGAGGGCCTACAGTTACAACTCCGCTACCAGACTGTAGCAATTCAAAAGTTACGTCGAATGAGCCTATCGGCATATTCCTGGCTATTGTAGTTTAGGAGATATTGGCAGATTTAGCCATTTTGGGGGGTATGAAAATTTATGAAAAGTTCAATTACACCACGATTTCTCTATGTTCACGAGGGCCTACAGTTACAACTCCGCTACCAGACTGTAGCAATTCAAAAGTTACGTCGAATGAGCCTATCGGCATATTCCTGGCTATTGTAGTTTAGGAGATATTGGCAGATTTAGCCATTTATGGGGGTATGAAAATTTATGAAAAGTTCAATTACACCACGATTTCTCTATGTTCCCGAGGGCCTACAGTTACAACTCCGCTACCAGACTGTAGCAATTCAAAAGTTACGTCGAATGAGCCTATCGGCATATTCCTGGCTATTGTAGTTTAGGAGATATTGGCAGATTTAGCCATTTTGGGGGGTATGAAAATTTATGAAAAGTTCAATTACACCACGATTTCTCTATGTTCCCGAGGGCCTACAGTTACAACTCCGCTACCAGACTGTAGCAATTCAAAAGTTACGTCGAATGAGCCTATCGGCATATTCCTGGCTATTGTAGTTTAGGAGATATTGGCAGATTTAGCCATTTTGGGGGGTATGAAAATTTATGAAAAGTTCAATTACACCACGATTTCTCTATGTTCCCGAGGGCCTACAGTTACAACTCCGCTACCAGACTGTAGCAATTCAAAAGTTACGTCGAATGAGCCTATCGGCATATTCCTGGCTATTGTAGTTTAGGAGATATTGGCAGATTTAGCCATTTTGGGGGGTATGAAAATTTATGAAAAGTTCAATTACACCACGATTTCTCTATGTTCCCGAGGGCCTACAGTTACAACTCCGCTACCAGACTGTAGCAATTCAAAAGTTACGTCGAATGAGCCTATCGGCATATTCCTGGCTATTGTAGTTTAGGAGATATTGGCAGATTTAGCCATTTTGGGGGGTATGAAAATTTATGAAAAGTTCAATTACACCACGATTTCTCTATGTTCCCGAGGGCCTACAGTTACAACTCCGCTACCAGACTGTAGCAATTCAAAAGTTACGTCGAATGAGCCTATCGGCATATTCCTGGCTATTGTAGTTTAGGAGATATTGGCAGATTTAGCCATTTTGGGGGGTATGAAAATTTATGCAAAGTTCAATTACACCACGATTTCTCTATGTTCCCGAGGGCCTACAGTTACAACTCCGCTACCAGACTGTAGCAATTCAAAAGTTACGTCGAATGAGCCTATCGGCATATTCCTGGCTATTGTAGTTTAGGAGATATTGGCAGATTTAGCCATTTTGGGGGGTATGAAAATTTATGAAAAGTTCAATTACACCACGATTTCTCTATGTTCCCGAGGGCCTACAGTTACAACTCCGCTACCAGACTGTAGCAATTCAAAAGTTACGTCGAATGAGCCTATCGGCATATTCCTGGCTATTGTAGTTTAGGAGATATTGGCAGATTTAGCCATTTTGGGGGGTATGAAAATTTATGAAAAGTTCAATTACACCACGATTTCTCTATGTTCCCGAGGACCTACAGTTACAACTCCGCTACCAGACTGTAGAAATTCAAAAGTAACGTCGAATGAGCCTATCGGCATATTCCTGGCTATTGTAGTTTAGGAGATATTGGCAGATTTAGCCATTTTGGGGGGTATGAAAATTTATGAAAAGTTCAATTACACCACGATTTCTCTATGTTCCCGAGGGCCTACAGTTACAACTCCGCTACCAGACTGTAGCAATTCAAAAGTTACGTCGAATGAGCCTATCGGCATATTCCTGGCTATTGTAGTTTAGGAGATATTGGCAGATTTAGCCATTTTGGGGGGTATGAAAATTTATGAAAAGTTCAATTACACCACGATTTCTCTATGTTCCCGAGATGTGCGTGTCTCTGTGTACAACTCCGCTACCAGACTGTAGCAATTCAAAAGTTACGTCGAATGAGCCTATCGGCATATTCCTGGCTATTGTAGTTTAGGAGATATTGGCAGATTTAGCCATTTTGGGGGGTATGAAAATTTATGAAAAGTTCAATTACACCACGATTTCTCTATGTTCCCGAGAGTTACAACTCCGCTACCAGACTGTAGCAATTCAAAAGTTACGTCGAATGAGCCTATCGGCATATTCCTGGCTATTGTAGTTTAGGAGATATTGGCAGATTTAGCCATTTTGGGGGGTATGAAAATTTATGAAAAGTTCAATTACACCACGATTTCTCTATGTTCCCGAGGGCCTACAGTTACAACTCCGCTACCAGACTGTAGCAATTCAAAAGTTACGTCGAATGAGCCTATCGGCATATTCCTGGCTATTGTAGTTTAGGAGATATTGGCAGATTTAGCCATTTTGGGGGGTATGAAAATTTATGAAAAGTTCAATTACACCACGATTTCTCTATGTTCCCGAGGGCCTACAGTTACAACTCCGCTACCAGACTGTAGCAATTCAAAAGTTACGTCGAATGAGCCTATCGGCATATTCCTGGCTATTGTAGTTTAGGAGATATTGGCAGATTTAGCCATTTTGGGGGGTATGAAAATTTATGAAAAGTTCAATTACACCACGATTTCTCTATGTTCCCGAGGGCCTACAGTTTCAACTCCGCTACCAGACTGTAGCAATTCAAAAGTTACGTCGAATGAGCCTATCGGCATATTCCTGGCTATTGTAGTTTAGGAGATATTGGCAGATTTAGCCATTTTGGGGGGTATGAAAATTTATGAAAAGTTCAATTACACCACGATTTCTCTATGTTCCCGAGGGCCTACAGTTACAACTCCGCTTCCAGACTGTAGCAATTCAAAAGTTACGTCGAATGAGCCTATCGGCATATTCCTGGCTATTGTAGTTTAGGAGATATTGGCAGATTTAGCCATTTTGGGGGGTATGAAAATTTATGAAAAGTTCAATTACACCACGATTTCTCTATGTTCCCGAGGGCCTACAGTTACAACTCCGCTACCATACTGTAGCAATTCAAAAGTTACGTCGAATGAGCCTATCGGCATATTCCTGGCTATTGTAGTTTAGGAGATATTGGCAGATTTAGCCATTTTGGGGGGTATGAAAATTTATGAAAAGTTCAATTACACCACGATTTCTCTATGTTCCCGAGGGCCTACAGTTACAACTCCGCTACCAGACTGTAGCAATTCAAAAGTTACGTCGAATGAGCCTATCGGCATATTCCTGGCTATTGTAGTATAGGAGATATTGGCAGATTTAGCCATTTTGGAAGGTATGAAAATTTATGAAAAGTTCAATTACACCACGATTTCTCGATGTTCCCGAGGGCCTACAGTTACAACTCCGCTACCAGACTGTAGCAATTCAAAAGTTACGTCGAATGAGCCTATCGGCATATTCCTGGCTATTGTAGTTTAGGAGATATTGGCAGATAAAGCCATTTTGGGGGGTATGAAAATTTATGAAAAGTTCAATTACACCACGATTTCTCTATGTTCCCGAGGGCCTACAGTTACAACTCCGCTACCAGACAGTAGCAATTCAAAAGTTACGTCGAATGAGCCTATCGGCATATTCCTGGCTATTGTAGTTTAGGAGATATTGGCAGATTTAGCCATTTTGGGGGGTATGAAAATTTATGAAAAGTTCAATTACACCACGATTTCTCTATGTTCCCGAGGGCCTACAGTTACAACTCCGCTACCAGACTGTAGCATTTCAAAAGTTACGTCGAATGAGCCTATCGGCATATTCCTGGCTATTGTAGTTTAGGAGATATTGGCAGATTTAGCCATTTTGGGGGGTATGAAAATTTATGAAAAGTTCAATTACACCACGATTTCTCTATGTTCCCGAGGGCCTACAGTTACAACTCCGCTACCAGACTGTAGCAATTCAAAAGTTACGTTGAATGAGCCTATCGGCATATTCCTGGCTATTGTAGTTTAGGAGATATTGGCAGATTTAGCCATTTTGGGGGGTATGAAAATTTATGAAAAGTTCAATTACACCACGATTTCTCTATGTTCCCGAGGGCCTACAGTTACAACTCCGCTACCAGACTGTAGCAATTCAAAAGTTACGTCGAATGAGCCTATCGGCATATTCCTGGCTATTGTAGTTTAGGAGATATTGGCAGATTTAGCCATTTTGGGGGGTATGAAAATTTATGAAAAGTTCAATTACACCACGATTTCTCTATGTTCCCGAGGGCCTACAGTTACAACTCCGCTACCAGACTGTAGCAATTCAAAAGTTACGTCGAATGAGCCTATCGGCATATTCCTGGCTATTGTAGTTTAGGAGATATTGGCAGATTTAGCCATTTTGGGGGGTATGAAAATTTATGAAAAGTTCAATTACACCACGATTTCTCTATGTTCCCGAGGGCCTACAGTTACAACTCCGCTACCAGACTGTAGCAATTCAAAAGTTACGTCGAATGAGCCTATCGGCATATTCCTGGCTATTGTAGTTTAGGAGATATTGGCAGATTTAGCCATTTTGGGGGGTATGAAAATTTATGAAAAGTTCAATTACACCACGATTTCTCTATGTTCCCGAGGGCCTACAGTTACAACTCCGCTACCAGACTGTAGCAATTAAAAGTTACGTCGAATGAGCCTATCGGCATATTCCTGGCTATTGTAGTTTAGGAGATATTGGCAGATTTAGCCATTTTGGGGGGTATGAAAATTTATGAAAAGTTCAATTACACCACGATTTCTCTATGTTCCCGAGGGCCTACAGTTACAACTCCGCTACCAGACTGTAGCAATTCAAAAGTTACGTCGAATGAGCCTATCGGCATATTCCTGGCTATTGTAGTTTAGGAGATATTGGCAGATTTAGCCATTTTGGGGGGTATGAAAATTTATGAAAAGTTCAATTACACCACGATTTCTCTATGTTCCCGAGGGCCTACAGTTACAACTCCGCTACCAGACTGTAGCAATTCAAAAGTTACGTCGAATGAGCTTATCGGCATATTCCTGGCTATTGTAGTTTAGGAGATATTGGCAGATTTAGCCATTTTGGGGGGTATGAAAATTTATGAAAAGTTCAATTACACCACGATTTCTCTATGTTCCCGAGGGCCTACAGTTACAACTCCGCTACCAGACTGTAGCAATTCAAAAGTTACGTCGAATGAGCCTATCGGCATATTCCTGGCTATTGTAGTTTAGGAGATATTGGCAGATTTAGCCATTTTGGGGGGTATGAAAATTTATGAAAAGTTCAATTACACCACGATTTCTCTATGTTCCCGAGGGCCTACAGTTACAACTCCGCTACCAGACTGTAGCAATTCAAAAGTTACGTCGAATGAGCCTATCGGCATATTCCTGGCTATTGTAGTTTAGGAGATATTGGCAGATTTAGCCATTTTGGGGGGTATGAAAATTTATGAAAAGTTCAATTACACCACGATTTCTCTATGTTCCCGAGGGCGTACAGTTACAACTCCGCTACCAGACTGTAGCAATTCAAAAGTTACGTCGAATGAGCCTATCGGCATATTCCTGGCTATTGTAGTTTAGGAGATATTGGCAGATTTAGCCATTTTGGGGGGTATGAAAATTTATGAAAAGTTCAATTACACCACGATTTCTCTATGTTCCCGAGGGCCTACAGTTACAACTCCGCTACCAGACTGTAGCAATTCAAAAGTTACGTCGAATGAGCCTATCGGCATATTCCTGGCTATTGTAGTTTAGGAGATATTGGCAGATTTAGCCATTTTGGGGGGTATGAAAATTTATGAAAAGTTCAATTACACCACGATTTCTCTATGTTCCCGAGGGCCTACAGTTACAACTCCGCTACCAGACTGTAGCAATTCAAAAGTTACGTCGAATGAGCCTATCGGCATATTCCTGGCTATTGTAGTTTAGGAGATATTGGCAGATTTAGCCATTTTGGGGGGTATGAAAATTTATGAAAAGTTCAATTACACCACGATTTCTCTATGTTCCCGAGGGCCTACAGTTACAACTCCGCTACCAGACTGTAGCAATTCAAAAGTTACGTCGAATGAGCCTATCGGCATATTCCTGGCTATTGTAGTTTAGGAGATATTGGCAGATTTAGCCATTTTGGGGGGTATGAAAATTTATGAAAAGTTCAATTACACCACGATTTCTCTATGTTCCCGAGGGCCTACAGTTACAACTCCGCTACCAGACTGTAGCAATTCAAAAGTTACGTCGAATGAGCCTATCGGCATATTCCTGGCTATTGTAGTTTAGGAGATATTGGCAGATTTAGCCATTTTGGGGGGTATGAAAATTTATGAAAAGTTCAATTACACCACGATTTCTCTATGTTCCCGAGGGCGTACAGTTACAACTCCGCTACCAGACTGTAGCAATTCAAAAGTTACGTCGAATGAGCCTATCGGCATATTCCTGGCTATTGTAGTTTAGGAGATATTGGCAGATTTAGCCATTTTGGGGGGTATGAAAATTTATGAAAAGTTCAATTACACCACGATTTCTCTATGTTCCCGAGGGCCTACAGTTACAACTCCGCTACCAGACTGTAGCAATTCAAAAGTTACGTCGAATGAGCCTATCGGCATATTCCTGGCTATTGTAGTTTAGGAGATATTGGCAGATTTAGCCATTTTGGGGGGTATGAAAATTTATGAAAAGTTCAATTACACCACGATTTCTCTATGTTCCCGAGGGCCTACAGTTACAACTCCGCTACCAGACTGTAGCAATTCAAAAGTTACGTCGAATGAGCCTATCGGCATATTCTTGGCTATTGTAGTTTAGGAGATATTGGCAGATTTAGCCATTTTGGGGGGTATGAAAATTTATGAAAAGTTCAATTACACCACGATTTCTCTATGTTCCCGAGGGCCTACAGTTTCAACTCCGCTACCAGACTGTAGCAATTCAAAAGTTACGTCGAATGAGCCTATCGGCATATTCCTGGCTATTGTAGTTTAGGAGATATTGGCAGATTTAGCCATTTTGGGGGGTATGAAAATTTATGAAAAGTTCAATTACACCACGATTTCTCTATGTTCCCGAGGGCCTACAGTTACAACTCCGCTTCCAGACTGTAGCAATTCAAAAGTTACGTCGAATGAGCCTATCGGCATATTCCTGGCTATTGTAGTTTAGGAGATATTGGCAGATTTAGCCATTTTGGGGGGTATGAAAATTTATGAAAAGTTCAATTACACCACGATTTCTCTATGTTCCCGAGGGCCTACAGTTACAACTCCGCTACCATACTGTAGCAATTCAAAAGTTACGTCGAATGAGCCTATCGGCATATTCCTGGCTATTGTAGTTTAGGAGATATTGGCAGATTTAGCCATTTTGGGGGGTATGAAAATTTATGAAAAGTTCAATTACACCACGATTTCTCGATGTTCCCGAGGGCCTACAGTTACAACTCCGCTACCAGACTGTAGCAATTCAAAAGTTACGTCGAATGAGCCTATCGGCATATTCCTGGCTATTGTAGTTTAGGAGATATTGGCAGATAAAGCCATTTTGGGGGGTATGAAAATTTATGAAAAGTTCAATTACACCACGATTTCTCTATGTTCCCGAGGGCCTACAGTTACAACTCCGCTACCAGACAGTAGCAATTCAAAAGTTACGTCGAATGAGCCTATCGGCATATTCCTGGCTATTGTAGTTTAGGAGATATTGGCAGATTTAGCCATTTTGGGGGGTATGAAAATTTATGAAAAGTTCAATTACACCACGATTTCTCTATGTTCCCGAGGGCCTACAGTTACAACTCCGCTACCAGACTGTAGCATTTCAAAAGTTACGTCGAATGAGCCTATCGGCATATTCCTGGCTATTGTAGTTTAGGAGATATTGGCAGATTTAGCCATTTTGGGGGGTATGAAAATTTATGAAAAGTTCAATTACACCACGATTTCTCTATGTTCCCGAGGGCCTACAGTTACAACTCCGCTACCAGTCTGTAGCAATTCAAAAGTTACGTCGAATGAGCCTATCGGCATATTCCTGGCTATTGTAGTTTAGGAGATATTGGCAGATTTAGCCATTTTGGGGGGTATGAAAATTTATGAAAAGTTCAATTACACCACGATTTCTCTATGTTCCCGAGGGCCTACAGTTACAACTCCGCTACCAGACTGTAGCAATTCAAAAGTTACGTCAAATGAGCCTATCGGCATATTCCTGGCTATTGTAGTTTAGGAGATATTGGCAGATTTAGCCATTTTGGGGGGGATGAAAATTTATGAAAAGTTCAATTACACCACGATTTCTCTATGTTCCCGAGGGCCTACAGTTACAACTCCGCTTCCAGACTGTAGCAATTCAAAAGTTACGTCGAATGAGCCTATCGGCGTATTCCTGGCTATTGTAGTTTAGGAGATATTGGCAGATTTAGCCATTTTGGGGGGTATGAAAATTTATGAAAAGTTCAATTACACCACGATTTCTCTATGTTCCCGAGGGCCTACAGTTACAACTCCGCTACCAGACTGTAGCAATTCAAAAGTTACGTCGAATGAGCCTATCGGCATATTCCTGGCTATTGTAGTTTCGGAGATATTGGCAGATTTAGCCATTTTGGGGGGTATGAAAATTTATGAAAAGTTCAATTACACCACGATTTCTCTATGTTCCCGAGGGCCTACAGTTACAACTCCGCTACCACACTGTAGCAATTCAAAAGTTACGTCGAATGAGCCTATCGGCATATTCCTGGCTATTGTAGTTTAGGAGATATTGGCAGATTTAGCCATTTTGGGGGGTATGAAAATTTATGAAAAGTTCAATTACACCACGATTTCTCGATGTTCCCGAGGGCCTACAGTTACAACTCCGCTACCAGACTGTAGCAATTCAAAAGTTACGTCGAATGAGCCTATCGGCATATTCCTGGCTATTGTAGTTTAGGAGATATTGGCAGATTTAGCCATTTTGGGGGGTATGAAAATTTATGAAAAGTTCAATTATACCACGATTTCTCTATGTTCCCGAGGGCCTACAGTTACAACTCCGCTACCAGACTGTAGCAATTCAAAAGTTACGTCGAATGAGCCTATCGGCATATTCCTGGCTATTGTAGTTTAGGAGATATTGGCAGATTTAGCCATTTTGGGGGGTATGAAAATTTATGAAAAGTTCAATTACACCACGATTTCTCTATGTTCCCGAGGGCCTACAGTTACAACTCCGCTACCAGACTGTAGCATTTCAAAAGTTACGTCGAATGAGCCTATCGGCATATTCCTGGCTATTGTAGTTTAGGAGATATTGGCAGATTTAGCCATTTTGGGGGGTATGAAAATTTATGAAAAGTTCAATTACACCACGATTTCTCTATGTTCCCGAGGGCCTACAGTTACAACTCCGCTACCAGACTGTAGCAATTCAAAAGTTACGTCGAATGAGCCTATCGGCATATTCCTGGCTATTGTAGTTTAGGAGATATTGGCAGATTTAGCCATTTTGGGGGGTATGAAAATTTACGAAAAGTTCAATTACACCACGATTTCTCTATGTTCCCGAGGGCCTACAGTTACAACTCCGCTACCAGACTGTAGCAATTCAAAAGTTACGTCGAATGAGCCTATCGGCATATTCCTGGCTATTGTAGTTTAGGAGATATTGGCAGATTTAGCCATTTTGGGGGGTATGAAAATTTATGAAAAGTTCAATTACACCACGATTTTTCTATGTTCCCGAGGGCCTACAGTTACAACTCCGCTACCAGACTGTAGCAATTCAAAAGTTACGTCGAATGAGCCTATCGGCATGTTCCTGGCTATTGTAGTTTAGGAGATATTGGCAGATTTAGCCATTTTGGGGGGTATGAAAATTTATGAAAAGTTCAATTACACCACGATTTCTCTATGTTCCCGAGGGCCTACAGTTACAACTCCGCTACCAGACTGTAGCAATTCAAAAGTTACGTCGAATGAGCCTATCGGCATATTCCTGGCTATTGTAGTTTAGGAGATATTGGCAGATTTAGCCATTTTGGGGGGTATGAAAATTTATGAAAAGTTCAATTACACCACGATTTCTCTATGTTCCCGAGGGCCTACAGTTACAACTCCGCTACCAGACTGTAGCAATTCAAAAGTTACGTCGAATGAGCCTATCGGCATATTCCTGGCTATGTAGTTTAGGAGATATTGGCAGATTTAGCCATTTTGGGGGGTATGAAAATTTATGAAAAGTTCAATTACACCACGATTTCTCTATGTTCCCGAGGGCCTACAGTTACAACTCCGCTACCAGACTGTAGCAATTCAAAAGTTACGTCGAATGAGCCTATCGGCATATTCCTGGCTATTGTAGTTTAGGAGATATTGGCAGATTTAGCCATTTTGGGGGGTATGAAAATTTATGAAAAGTTCAATTACACCACGATTTCTCTATGTTCCCGAGGGCCTACAGTTACAACTCCGCTACCAGACTGTAGCAATTCAAAAGTTACGTCGAATGAGCCTATCGGCATATTCCTGGCTATTGTAGTTTAGGAGATATTGGCAGATTTAGCCATTTTGGGGGGTATGAAAATTTATGAAAAGTTCAATTACACCACGATTTCTCTATGTTCTCGAGGGCCTACAGTTACAACTCCGCTACCAGACTGTAGCAATTCAAAAGTTACGTCGAATGAGCCTATCGGCATATTCCTGGCTATTGTAGTTTAGGAGATATTGGCAGATTTAGCCATTTTGGGGGGTATGAAAATTTATGAAAAGTTCAATTACACCACGATTTCACTATGTTCCCGAGGGCCTACAGTTACAACTCCGCTACCAGACTGTAGCAATTCAAAAGTTACGTCGAATGAGCCTATCGGCATATTCCTGGCTATTGTAGTTTAGGAGATATTGGCAGATTTAGCCATTTTGGGGGGTATGAAAATTTATGAAAAGTTCAATTACACCACGATTTCTCTATGTTCCCGAGGGCCTACAGTTACAACTCCGCTACCAGACTGTAGCAATTCGAAAGTTACGTCGAATGAGCCTATCGGCATATTCCTGGCTATTGTAGTTTAGGAGATATTGGCAGATTTAGCCATTTTGTTGGGTATGAAAATTTATGAAAAGTTCAATTACACCACGATTTCTCTATGTTCCCGAGGGCCTACAGTTACAACTCCGCTACCAGACTGTGACAATTCAAAACTTACGTCGAATGAGCCTATCGGCATATTCCTGGCTATTGTAGTTTAGGAGATATTGGCAGATTTAGCCATTTTGGGGGGTATGAAAATTTATGAAAAGTTCAATTACACCACGATTTCTCTATGTTCCCGAGGGCCTACAGTTACAACTCCGCTACCAGACTGTAGCAATTCAAAACTTACGTCGAATGAGCCTATCGGCATATTCCTGGCTATTGTAGTTTAGGAGATATTGGCAGATTTAGCCATTTTGGGGGGTATGAAAATTTATGAAAAGTTCAATTACACCACGATTTCTCTATGTTCCCGAGGGCCTACAGTTACAACTCCGCTACCAGACTGTAGCAATTCAAAAGTTACGTCGAATGAGCCTATCGGCATATTCCTGGCTATTGTAGTTTAGGAGATATTGGCAGATTTAGCCATTTTGGGGGGTATGAAAATTTATGAAAAGTTCAATTACACCACGATTTCTCTATGTTCCCGAGGGCCTACAGTTACAACTCCGCTACCAGACTGTAGCAATTCAAAAGTTACGTCGAATGAGCCTATCGGCATATTCCTGGCTATTGTAGTTTAGGAGATATTGGCAGATTTAGCCATTTTGGGGGGTATGAAAATTTATGAAAAGTTCAATTACACCACGATTTCTCTATGTTCCCGAGGGCCTACAGTTACAACTCCGCTACCAGACTGTAGCAATTCAAAAGTTACGTCGAATGAGCCTATCGGCATATTCCTGGCTATTGTAGTTTAGGAGATATTGGCAGATTTAGCCATTTTGGGGGGTATGAAAATTTATGAAAAGTTCAATTACACCACGATTTCTCTATGTTCCCGAGGGCCTACAGTTACAACTCCGCTACCAGACTGTAGCAATTCAAAAGTTACGTCGAATGAGCCTATCGGCATATTCCTGGCTATTGTAGTTTAGGAGATATTGGCAGATTTAGCCATTTTGGGGGGTATGAAAATTTATGAAAAGTTCAATTACACCACGATTTCTCTATGTTCCCGAGGGCCTACAGTTACAACTCCGCTACCAGACTGTAGCAATTCAAAAGTTACGTCGAATGAGCCTATCGGCATATTCCTGGCTATTGTAGTTTAGGAGATATTGGCAGATTTAGCCATTTTGGGGGGTATGAAAATTTATGAAAAGTTCAATTACACCACGATTTCTCTATGTTCCCGAGGGCCTACAGTTACAACTCCGCTACCAGACTGTAGCAATTCAAAAGTTACGTCGAATGAGCCTATCGGCATATTCCTGGCTATTGTAGTTTAGGAGATATTGGCAGATTTAGCCATTTTGGGGGGTATGAAAATTTATGAAAAGTTCAATTACACCACGATTTCTCTATGTTCCCGAGGGCCTACAGTTTCAACTCCGCTACCAGACTGTAGCAATTCAAAAGTTACGTCGAATGAGCCTATCGGCATATTCCTGGCTATTGTAGTTTAGGAGATATTGGCAGATTTAGCCATTTTGGGGGGTATGAAAATTTATGAAAAGTTCAATTACACCACGATTTCTCTATGTTCCCGAGGGCCTACAGTTACAACTCCGCTTCCAGACTGTAGCAATTCAAAAGTTACGTCGAATGAGCCTATCGGCATATTCCTGGCTATTGTAGTTTAGGAGATATTGGCAGATTTAGCCATTTTGGGGGGTATGAAAATTTATGAAAAGTTCAATTACACCACGATTTCTCTATGTTCCCGAGGGCCTACAGTTACAACTCCGCTACCATACTGTAGCAATTCAAAAGTTACGTCGAATGAGCCTATCGGCATATTCCTGGCTATTGTAGTTTAGGAGATATTGGCAGATTTAGCCATTTTGGGGGGTATGAAAATTTATGAAAAGTTCAATTACACCACGATTTCTCTATGTTCCCGAGGGCCTACAGTTACAACTCCGCTACCAGACTGTAGCAATTCAAAAGTTACGTCGAATGAGCCTATCGGCATATTCCTGGCTATTGTAGTATAGGAGATATTGGCAGATTTAGCCATTTTGGGGGGTATGAAAATTTATGAAAAGTTCAATTACACCACGATTTCTCGATGTTCCCGAGGGCCTACAGTTACAACTCCGCTACCAGACTGTAGCAATTCAAAAGTTACGTCGAATGAGCCTATCGGCATATTCCTGGCTATTGTAGTTTAGGAGATATTGGCAGATAAAGCCATTTTGGGGGGTATGAAAATTTATGAAAAGTTCAATTACACCACGATTTCTCTATGTTCCCGAGGGCCTACAGTTACAACTCCGCTACCAGACAGTAGCAATTCAAAAGTTACGTCGAATGAGCCTATCGGCATATTCCTGGCTATTGTAGTTTAGGAGATATTGGCAGATTTAGCCATTTTGGGGGGTATGAAAATTTATGAAAAGTTCAATTACACCACGATTTCTCTATGTTCCCGAGGGCCTACAGTTACAACTCCGCTACCAGACTGTAGCATTTCAAAAGTTACGTCGAATGAGCCTATCGGCATATTCCTGGCTATTGTAGTTTAGGAGATATTGGCAGATTTAGCCATTTTGGGGGGTATGAAAATTTATGAAAAGTTCAATTACACCACGATTTCTCTATGTTCCCGAGGGCCTACAGTTACAACTCCGCTACCAGACTGTAGCAATTCAAAAGTTACGTCGAATGAGCCTATCGGCATATTCCTGGCTATTGTAGTTTAGGAGATATTGGCAGATTTAGCCATTTTGGGGGGTATGAAAATTTATGAAAAGTTCAATTACACCACGATTTCTCTATGTTCCCGAGGGCCTACAGTTACAACTCCGCTACCAGACTGTAGCAATTCAAAAGTTACGTCGAATGAGCCTATCGGCATATTCCTGGCTATTGTAGTTTAGGAGATATTGGCAGATTTAGCCATTTTGGGGGGTATGAAAATTTATGAAAAGTTCAATTACACCACGATTTCTCTATGTTCCCGAGGGCCTACAGTTACAACTCCGCTACCAGTCTGTAGCAATTCAAAAGTTACGTCGAATGAGCCTATCGGCATATTCCTGGCTATTGTAGTTTAGGAGATATTGGCAGATTTAGCCATTTTGGGGGGTATGAAAATTTATGAAAAGTTCAATTACACCACGATTTCTCTATGTTCCCGAGGGCCTACAGTTACAACTCCGCTACCAGACTGTAGCAATTCAAAAGTTACGTCAAATGAGCCTATCGGCATATTCCTGGCTATTGTAGTTTAGGAGATATTGGCAGATTTAGCCATTTTAGGGGGGATGAAAATTTATGAAAAGTTCAATTACACCACGATTTCTCTATGTTCCCGAGGGCCTACAGTTACAACTCCGCTTCCAGACTGTAGCAATTCAAAAGTTACGTCGAATGAGCCTATCGGCGTATTCCTGGCTATTGTAGTTTAGGAGATATTGGCAGATTTAGCCATTTTGGGGGGTATGAAAATTTATGAAAAGTTCAATTACACCACGATTTCTCTATGTTCCCGAGGGCCTACAGTTACAACTCCGCTACCAGACTGTAGCAATTCAAAAGTTACGTCGAATGAGCCTATCGGCATATTCCTGGCTATTGTAGTTTCGGAGATATTGGCAGATTTAGCCATTTTGGGGGGTATGAAAATTTATGAAAAGTTCAATTACACCACGATTTCTCTATGTTCCCGAGGGCCTACAGTTACAACTCCGCTACCACACTGTAGCAATTCAAAAGTTACGTCGAATGAGCCTATCGGCATATTCCTGGCTATTGTAGTTTAGGAGATATTGGCAGATTTAGCCATTTTGGGGGGTATGAAAATTTATGAAAAGTTCAATTACACCACGATTTCTCGATGTTCCCGAGGGCCTACAGTTACAACTCCGCTACCAGACTGTAGCAATTCAAAAGTTACGTCGAATGAGCCTATCGGCATATTCCTGGCTATTGTAGTTTAGGAGATATTGGCAGATTTAGCCATTTTGGGGGGTATGAAAATTTATGAAAAGTTCAATTACACCACGATTTCTCTATGTTCCCGAGGGCCTACAGTTACAACTCCGCTACCAGACTGTAGCAATTCAAAAGTTACGTCGAATGAGCCTATCGGCATATTCCTGGCTATTGTAGTTTAGGAGATATTGGCAGATTTAGCCATTTTGGGGGGTATGAAAATTTATGAAAAGTTCAATTACACCACGATTTCTCTATGTTCCCGAGGGCCTACAGTTACAACTCCGCTACCAGACTGTAGCATTTCAAAAGTTACGTCGAATGAGCCTATCGGCATATTCCTGGCTATTGTAGTTTAGGAGATATTGGCAGATTTAGCCATTTTGGGGGGTATGAAAATTTATGAAAAGTTCAATTACACCACGATTTCTCTATGTTCCCGAGGGCCTACAGTTACAACTCCGCTACCAGACTGTAGCAATTCAAAAGTTACGTCGAATGAGCCTATCGGCATATTCCTGGCTATTGTAGTTTAGGAGATATTGGCAGATTTAGCCATTTTGGGGGGTATGAAAATTTACGAAAAGTTCAATTACACCACGATTTCTCTATGTTCCCGAGGGCCTACAGTTACAACTCCGCTACCAGACTGTAGCAATTAAAAAGTTACGTCGAATGAGCCTATCGGCATATTCCTGGCTATTGTAGTTTAGGAGATATTGGCAGATTTAGCCATTTTGGGGGGTATGAAAATTTATGAAAAGTTCAATTACACCACGATTTCTTCATGTTCCCGAGGGCCTACAGTTACAACTCCGCTACCAGACTGTAGCATTTCAAAAGTTACGTCGAATGAGCCTATCGGCATATTCCTGGCTATTGTAGTTTAGGAGATATTGGCAGATTTAGCCATTTTGGGGGGTATGAAAATTTATGAAAAGTTCAATTTCACCACGATTTCTCTATGTTCCCGAGGGCCTACAGTTACAACTCCGCTACCAGACTGTAGCAATTCAAAAGTTACGTCGAATGAGCCTATCGGCATATTCCTGGCTATTGTAGTTTAGGAGATATTGGCAGATTTAGCCATTTTGGGGGGTATGAAAATTTATGAAAAGTTCAATTACACCACGATTTCTCTATGTTCCCGAGGGCCTACAGTTACAACTCCGCTACCAGACTGTAGCAATTAAAAAGTTACGTCGAATGAGCCTATCGGCATATTCCTGGCTATTGTAGTTTAGGAGATATTGGCAGATTTAGCCATTTTGTTGGGTATGAAAATTTATGAAAAGTTCAATTACACCACGATTTCTCTATGTTCCCGAGGGCCTACAGTTACAACTCCGCTACCAGACTGTAGCAATTCAAAACTTACGTCGAATGAGCCTATCGGCATATTCCTGGCTATTGTAGTTTAGGAGATATTGGCAGATTTAGCCATTTTGGGGGGTATGAAAATTTATGAAAAGTTCAATTACACCACGATTTCTCTAAGTTCCCGAAGGCCTACAGTTACAACTCCGCTACCAGACTGTAGCAATTCAAAAGTTACGTCGAATGAGCCTATCGGCATATTCCTGGCTATTGTAGTTTAGGAGATATTGGCAGATTTAGCCATTTTGGGGGGTATGAAAATTTATGAAAAGTTCAATTACACCACGATTTCTCTATGTTCCCGAGGGCCTACAGTTACAACTCCGCTACCAGACTGTAGCAATTCAAAAGTTACGTCGAATGAGCCTATCGGCATATTCCTGGCTATGTAGTTTAGGAGATATTGGCAGATTTAGCCATTTTGGGGGGTATGAAAATTTATGGAAAGTTCAATTACACCACGATTTCTCTATGTTCCCGAGGGCCTACAGTTACAACTCCGCTACCAGACTGTAGCAATTTAAAAGTTACGTCGAATGAGCCTATCGGCATATTCCTGGCTATTGTAGTTTAGGAGATATTGGCAGATTTAGCCATTTTGGGGGGTATGAAAATTTATGAAAAGTTCAATTACACCACGATTTCTCTATGTTCCCGAGGGCCTACAGTTACAACTCCGCTACCAGACTGTAGCAATTCAAAAGTTACGTCGAATGAGCCTATCGGCATATTCCTGGCTATTGTAGTTTAGGAGATATTGGCAGATTTAGCCATTTTGGGGGGTATGAAAATTTATGAAAAGTTCAATTACACCACGATTTCTCTATGTTCCCGAGGGCTTACAGTTACAACTCCGCTACCAGACTGTGGCAATTCAAAAGTTACGTCGAATGAACCTATCGGCATATTCCTGGCTATTGTAGTTTAGGAGATATTGGCAGATTTAGCCATTTTGGGGGGTATGAAAATTTATGAAAAGTTCAATTACACCACGATTTCTCTATGTTCCCGAGGGCCTACAGTTACAACTCCGCTACCAGACTGTAGCAATTCAAAAGTTACGTCGAATGAGCCTATCGGCATATTCCTGGCTATTGTAGTTTAGGAGATATTGGCAGATTTAGCCATTTTGGGGGGTATGAAAATTTATGAAAAGTTCAATTACACCACGATTTCTCTATGTTCCCGAGGGCCTACAGTTACAACTCCGCTACCAGACTGTAGCAATTCAAAAGTTACGTCGAATGAGCCTATCGGCATATTCCTGGCTATTGTAGTTTAGGAGATATTGGCAGATTTAGCCATTTTGGGGGGTATGAAAATTTATGAAAAGTTCAATTACACCACGATTTCACTATGTTCCCGAGGGCCTACAGTTACAACTCCGCTACCAGACTGTAGCAATTCAAAAGTTACGTCGAATGAGCCTATCGGCATATTCCTGGCTATTGTAGTTTAGGAGATATTGGCAGATTTAGCCATTTTGGAGGGTATGAAAATTTATGAAAAGTTCAATTACACCACGATTTCTCTATGTTCCCGAGGGCCTACAGTTACAACTCCGCTACCAGACTGTAGCAATTCAAAAGTTACGTCGAATGAGCCTATCGGCATATTCCTGGCTATTGTAGTTTAGGAGATATTGGCAGATTTAGCCATTTTGTTGGGTATGAAAATTTATGAAAAGTTCAATTACACCACGATTTCTCTATGTTCCCGAGGGCCTACAGTTACAACTCCGCTACCAGACTGTAGCAATTCAAAACTTACGTCGAATGAGCCTATCGGCATATTCCTGGCTATTGTAGTTTAGGAGATATTGGCAGATTTAGCCATTTTGGGGGGTATGAAAATTTATGATAAGTTCAATTACACCACGATTTCTCTATGTTCCCGAGGGCCTACAGTTACAACTCCGCTACCAGACTGTAGCAATTTAAAAGTTACGTCGAATGAGCCTATCGGCATATTCCTGGCTATTGTAGTTTAGGAGATATTGGCAGATTTAGCCATTTTGGGGGGTATGAAAATTTATGAAAAGTTCAATTACACCACGATTTTTCTATGTTCCCGAGGGCCTACAGTTACAACTCCGCTACCAGACTGTAGCAATTCAAAAGTTACGTCGAATGAGCCTATCGGCATGTTCCTGGCTATTGTAGTTTAGGAGATATTGGCAGATTTAGCCATTTTGGGGGGTATGAAAATTTATGAAAAGTTCAATTACACCACGATTTCTCTATGTTCCCGAGGGCCTACAGTTACAACTCCGCTACCAGACTGTAGCAATTCAAAAGTTACGTCGAATGAGCCTATCGGCATATTCCTGGCTATTGTAGTTTAGGAGATATTGGCAGATTTAGCCATTTTGGGGGGTATGAAAATTTATGAAAAGTTCAATTACACCACGATTTCTCTATGTTCCCGAGGGCCTACAGTTACAACTCCGCTACCAGACTGTAGCAATTCAAAAGTTACGTCGAATGAGCCTATCGGCATATTCCTGGCTATGTAGTTTAGGAGATATTGGCAGATTTAGCCATTTTGGGGGGTATGAAAATTTATGAAAAGTTCAATTACACCACGATTTCTCTATGTTCCCGAGGGCCTACAGTTACAACTCCGCTACCAGACTGTAGCAATTCAAAAGTTACGTCGAATGAGCCTATCGGCATATTCCTGGCTATTGTAGTTTAGGAGATATTGGCAGATTTAGCCATTTTGGGGGGTATGAAAATTTATGAAAAGTTCAATTACACCACGATTTCTCTATGTTCCCGAGGGCCTACAGTTACAACTCCGCTACCAGACTGTAGCAATTCAAAAGTTACGTCGAATGAGCCTATCGGCATATTCCTGGCTATTGTAGTTTAGGAGATATTGGCAGATTTAGCCATTTTGGGGGGTATGAAAATTTATGAAAAGTTCAATTACACCACGATTTCTCTATGTTCCCGAGGGCCTACAGTTACAACTCCGCTACCAGACTGTAGCAATTCAAAAGTTACGTCGAATGAGCCTATCGGCATATTCCTGGCTATTGTAGTTTAGGAGATATTGGCAGATTTAGCCATTTTGGGGGGTATGAAAATTTATGAAAAGTTCAATTACACCACGATTTCTCTATGTTCTCGAGGGCCTACAGTTACAACTCCGCTACCAGACTGTAGCAATTCAAAAGTTACGTCGAATGAGCCTATCGGCATATTCCTGGCTATTGTAGTTTAGGAGATATTGGCAGATTTAGCCATTTTGGGGGGTATGAAAATTTATGAAAAGTTCAATTACACCACGATTTCTCTATGTTCCCGAGGGCCTACAGTTACAACTCCGCTACCAGACTGTGGCAATTCAAAAGTTACGTCGAATGAGCCTATCGGCATATTCCTGGCTATTGTAGTTTAGGAGATATTGGCAGATTTAGCCATTTTGGGGGGTATGAAAATTTATGAAAAGTTCAATTACACCACGATTTCTCTATGTTCCCGAGGGCCTACAGTTACAACTCCGCTACCAGACTGTAGCAATTCGAAAGTTACGTCGAATGAGCCTATCGGCATATTCCTGGCTATTGTAGTTTAGGAGATATTGGCAGATTTAGCCATTTTGTGGGTATGAAAATTTATGAAAAGTTCAATTACACCACGATTTCTCTATGTTCCCGAGGGCCTACAGTTACAACTCCGCTACCAGACTGTAGCAATTCAAAACTTACGTCGAATGAGCCTATCGGCATATTCCTGGCTATTGTAGTTTAGGAGATATTGGCAGATTTAGCCATTTTGGGGGGTATGAAAATTTATGAAAAGTTCAATTACACCACGATTTCTCTATGTTCCCGAGGGCCTACAGTTACAACTCCGCTACCAGACTGTAGCAATTCAAAAGTTACGTCGAATGAGCCTATCGGCATATTCCTGGCTATTGTAGTTTAGGAGATATTGGCAGATTTAGCCATTTTGGGGGGTATGAAAATTTATGAAAAGTTCAATTACACCACGATTTCTCTATGTTCCCGAGGGCCTACAGTTACAACTCCGCTACCAGACTGTAGCAATTCAAAAGTTACGTCGAATGAGCCTATCGGCATATTCCTGGCTATTGTAGTTTAGGAGATATTGGCAGATTTAGCCATTTTGGGGGGTATGAAAATTTATGAAAAGTTCAATTACACCACGATTTCTCTATGTTCCCGAGGGCCTACAGTTACAACTCCGCTACCAGACTGTAGCAATTCAAAAGTTACGTCGAATGAGCCTATCGGCATATTCCTGGCTATTGTAGTTTAGGAGATATTGGCAGATTTAGCCATTTTGGGGGGTATGAAAATTTATGAAAAGTTCAATTACACCACGATTTCTCTATGTTCCCGAGGGCCTACAGTTACAACTCCGCTACCAGACTGTAGCAATTCAAAAGTTACGTCGAATGAGCCTATCGGCATATTCCTGGCTATTGTAGTTTAGGAGATATTGGCAGATTTAGCCATTTTGGGGGGTATGAAAATTTATGAAAAGTTCAATTACACCACGATTTCTCTATGTTCCCGAGGGCCTACAGTTACAACTCCGCTACCAGACTGTAGCAATTCAAAAGTTACGTCGAATGAGCCTATCGGCATATTCCTGGCTATTGTAGTTTAGGAGATATTGGCAGATTTAGCCATTTTGGGGGGTATGAAAATTTATGAAAAGTTCAATTACACCACGATTTCTCTATGTTCCCGAGGGCCTACAGTTACAACTCCGCTACCAGACTGTAGCAATTCAAAAGTTACGTCGAATGAGCCTATCGGCATATTCCTGGCTATTGTAGTTTAGGAGATATTGGCAGATTTAGCCATTTTGGGGGGTATGAAAATTTATGAAAAGTTCAATTACACCACGATTTCTCTATGTTCCCGAGGGCCTACAGTTACAACTCCGCTACCAGACTGTAGCAATTCAAAAGTTACGTCGAATGAGCCTATCGGCATATTCCTGGCTATTGTAGTTTAGGAGATATTGGCAGATTTAGCCATTTTGGGGGGTATGAAAATTTATGAAAAGTTCAATTACACCACGATTTCTCTATGTTCCCGAGGGCCTACAGTTACAACTCCGCTACCAGACTGTAGCAATTCAAAAGTTACGTCGAATGAGCCTATCGGCATATTCCTGGCTATTGTAGTTTAGGAGATATTGGCAGATTTAGCCATTTTGGGGGGTATGAAAATTTATGAAAAGTTCAATTACACCACGATTTCTCTATGTTCCCGAGGGCCTACAGTTACAACTCCGCTACCAGACTGTAGCAATTCAAAAGTTACGTCGAATGAGCCTATCGGCATATTCCTGGCTATTGTAGTTTAGGAGATATTGGCAGATTTAGCCATTTTGGGGGGTATGAAAATTTATGAAAAGTTCAATTACACCACGATTTCTCTATGTTCCCGAGGGCCTACAGTTACAACTCCGCTACCAGACTGTAGCAATTCAAAAGTTACGTCGAATGAGCCTATCGGCATATTCCTGGCTATTGTAGTTTAGGAGATATTGGCAGATTTAGCCATTTTGGGGGGTATGAAAATTTATGAAAAGTTCAATTACACCACGATTTCTCTATGTTCCCGAGGGCCTACAGTTACAACTCCGCTACCAGACTGTAGCAATTCAAAAGTTACGTCGAATGAGCCTATCGGCATATTCCTGGCTATTGTAGTTTAGGAGATATTGGCAGATTTAGCCATTTTGGGGGGTATGAAAATTTATGAAAAGTTCAATTACACCACGATTTCTCTATGTTCCCGAGGGCCTACAGTTACAACTCCGCTACCAGACTGTAGCAATTCAAAAGTTACGTCGAATGAGCCTATCGGCATATTCCTGGCTATTGTAGTTTAGGAGATATTGGCAGATTTAGCCATTTTGGGGGGTATGAAAATTTATGAAAAGTTCAATTACACCACGATTTCTCTATGTTCCCGAGGGCCTACAGTTACAACTCCGCTACCAGACTGTAGCAATTCAAAAGTTACGTCGAATGAGCCTATCGGCATATTCCTGGCTATTGTAGTTTAGGAGATATTGGCAGATTTAGCCATTTTGGGGGGTATGAAAATTTATGAAAAGTTCAATTACACCACGATTTCTCTATGTTCCCGAGGGCCTACAGTTACAACTCCGCTACCAGACTGTAGCAATTCAAAAGTTACGTCGAATGAGCCTATCGGCATATTCCTGGCTATTGTAGTTTAGGAGATATTGGCAGATTTAGCCATTTTGGGGGGTATGAAAATTTATGAAAAGTTCAATTACACCACGATTTCTCTATGTTCCCGAGGGCCTACAGTTACAACTCCGCTACCAGACTGTAGCAATTCAAAAGTTACGTCGAATGAGCCTATCGGCATATTCCTGGCTATTGTAGTTTAGGAGATATTGGCAGATTTAGCCATTTTGGGGGGTATGAAAATTTATGAAAAGTTCAATTACACCACGATTTCTCTATGTTCCCGAGGGCCTACAGTTACAACTCCGCTACCAGACTGTAGCAATTCAAAAGTTACGTCGAATGAGCCTATCGGCATATTCCTGGCTATTGTAGTTTAGGAGATATTGGCAGATTTAGCCATTTTGGGGGGTATGAAAATTTATGAAAAGTTCAATTACACCACGATTTCTCTATGTTCCCGAGGGCCTACAGTTACAACTCCGCTACCAGACTGTAGCAATTCAAAAGTTACGTCGAATGAGCCTATCGGCATATTCCTGGCTATTGTAGTTTAGGAGATATTGGCAGATTTAGCCATTTTGGGGGGTATGAAAATTTATGAAAAGTTCAATTACACCACGATTTCTCTATGTTCCCGAGGGCCTACAGTTACAACTCCGCTACCAGACTGTAGCAATTCAAAAGTTACGTCGAATGAGCCTATCGGCATATTCCTGGCTATTGTAGTTTAGGAGATATTGGCAGATTTAGCCATTTTGGGGGGTATGAAAATTTATGAAAAGTTCAATTACACCACGATTTCTCTATGTTCCCGAGGGCCTACAGTTACAACTCCGCTACCAGACTGTAGCAATTCAAAAGTTACGTCGAATGAGCCTATCGGCATATTCCTGGCTATTGTAGTTTAGGAGATATTGGCAGATTTAGCCATTTTGGGGGGTATGAAAATTTATGAAAAGTTCAATTACACCACGATTTCTCTATGTTCCCGAGGGCCTACAGTTACAACTCCGCTACCAGACTGTAGCAATTCAAAAGTTACGTCGAATGAGCCTATCGGCATATTCCTGGCTATTGTAGTTTAGGAGATATTGGCAGATTTAGCCATTTTGGGGGGTATGAAAATTTATGAAAAGTTCAATTACACCACGATTTCTCTATGTTCCCGAGGGCCTACAGTTACAACTCCGCTACCAGACTGTAGCAATTCAAAAGTTACGTCGAATGAGCCTATCGGCATATTCCTGGCTATTGTAGTTTAGGAGATATTGGCAGATTTAGCCATTTTGGGGGGTATGAAAATTTATGAAAAGTTCAATTACACCACGATTTCTCTATGTTCCCGAGGGCCTACAGTTACAACTCCGCTACCAGACTGTAGCAATTCAAAAGTTACGTCGAATGAGCCTATCGGCATATTCCTGGCTATTGTAGTTTAGGAGATATTGGCAGATTTAGCCATTTTGGGGGGTATGAAAATTTATGAAAAGTTCAATTACACCACGATTTCTCTATGTTCCCGAGGGCCTACAGTTACAACTCCGCTACCAGACTGTAGCAATTCAAAAGTTACGTCGAATGAGCCTATCGGCATATTCCTGGCTATTGTAGTTTAGGAGATATTGGCAGATTTAGCCATTTTGGGGGGTATGAAAATTTATGAAAAGTTCAATTACACCACGATTTCTCTATGTTCCCGAGGGCCTACAGTTACAACTCCGCTACCAGACTGTAGCAATTCAAAAGTTACGTCGAATGAGCCTATCGGCATATTCCTGGCTATTGTAGTTTAGGAGATATTGGCAGATTTAGCCATTTTGGGGGTATGAAAATTTATGAAAAGTTCAATTACACCACGATTTCTCTATGTTCCCGAGGGCCTACAGTTACAACTCCGCTACCAGACTGTAGCAATTCAAAAGTTACGTCGAATGAGCCTATCGGCATATTCCTGGCTATTGTAGTTTAGGAGATATTGGCAGATTTAGCCATTTTGGGGGGTATGAAAATTTATGAAAAGTTCAATTACACCACGATTTCTCTATGTTCCCGAGGGCCTACAGTTACAACTCCGCTACCAGACTGTAGCAATTCAAAAGTTACGTCGAATGAGCCTATCGGCATATTCCTGGCTATTGTAGTTTAGGAGATATTGGCAGATTTAGCCATTTTTGGGGGTATGAAAATTTATGAAAAGTTCAATTACACCACGATTTCTCTATGTTCCCGAGGGCCTACAGTTACAACTCCGCTACCAGACTGTAGCAATTCAAAAGTTACGTCGAATGAGCCTATCGGCATATTCCTGGCTATTGTAGTTTAGGAGATATTGGCAGATTTAGCCATTTTGGGGGGTATGAAAATTTATGAAAAGTTCAATTACACCACGATTTCTCTATGTTCCCGAGGGCCTACAGTTACAACTCCGCTACCAGACTGTAGCAATTCAAAAGTTACGTCGAATGAGCCTATCGGCATATTCCTGGCTATTGTAGTTTAGGAGATATTGGCAGATTTAGCCATTTTGGGGGGTATGAAAATTTATGAAAAGTTCAATTACACCACGATTTCTCTATGTTCCCGAGGGCCTACAGTTACAACTCCGCTACCAGACTGTAGCAATTCAAAAGTTACGTCGAATGAGCCTATCGGCATATTCCTGGCTATTGTAGTTTAGGAGATATTGGCAGATTTAGCCATTTTGGGGGTATGAAAATTTATGAAAAGTTCAATTACACCACGATTTCTCTATGTTCCCGAGGGCCTACAGTTACAACTCCGCTACCAGACTGTAGCAATTCAAAAGTTACGTCGAATGAGCCTATCGGCATATTCCTGGCTATTGTAGTTTAGGAGATATTGGCAGATTTAGCCATTTTGGGGGGTATGAAAATTTATGAAAAGTTCAATTACACCACGATTTCTCTATGTTCCCGAGGGCCTACAGTTACAACTCCGCTACCAGACTGTAGCAATTCAAAAGTTACGTCGAATGAGCCTATCGGCATATTCCTGGCTATTGTAGTTTAGGAGATATTGGCAGATTTAGCCATTTTGGGGGGTATGAAAATTTATGAAAAGTTCAATTACACCACGATTTCTCTATGTTCCCGAGGGCCTACAGTTACAACTCCGCTACCAGACTGTAGCAATTCAAAAGTTACGTCGAATGAGCCTATCGGCATATTCCTGGCTATTGTAGTTTAGGAGATATTGGCAGATTTAGCCATTTTGGGGGGTATGAAAATTTATGAAAAGTTCAATTACACCACGATTTCTCTATGTTCCCGAGGGCCTACAGTTACAACTCCGCTACCAGACTGTAGCAATTCAAAAGTTACGTCGAATGAGCCTATCGGCATATTCCTGGCTATTGTAGTTTAGGAGATATTGGCAGATTTAGCCATTTTGGGGGGTATGAAAATTTATGAAAAGTTCAATTACACCACGATTTCTCTATGTTCCCGAGGGCCTACAGTTACAACTCCGCTACCAGACTGTAGCAATTCAAAAGTTACGTCGAATGAGCCTATCGGCATATTCCTGGCTATTGTAGTTTAGGAGATATTGGCAGATTTAGCCATTTTGGGGGGTATGAAAATTTATGAAAAGTTCAATTACACCACGATTTCTCTATGTTCCCGAGGGCCTACAGTTACAACTCCGCTACCAGACTGTAGCAATTCAAAAGTTACGTCGAATGAGCCTATCGGCATATTCCTGGCTATTGTAGTTTAGGAGATATTGGCAGATTTAGCCATTTTGGGGGGTATGAAAATTTATGAAAAGTTCAATTACACCACGATTTCTCTATGTTCCCGAGGGCCTACAGTTACAACTCCGCTACCAGACTGTAGCAATTCAAAAGTTACGTCGAATGAGCCTATCGGCATATTCCTGGCTATTGTAGTTTAGGAGATATTGGCAGATTTAGCCATTTTGGGGGGTATGAAAATTTATGAAAAGTTCAATTACACCACGATTTCTCTATGTTCCCGAGGGCCTACAGTTACAACTCCGCTACCAGACTGTAGCAATTCAAAAGTTACGTCGAATGAGCCTATCGGCATATTCCTGGCTATTGTAGTTTAGGAGATATTGGCAGATTTAGCCATTTTGGGGGGTATGAAAATTTATGAAAAGTTCAATTACACCACGATTTCTCTATGTTCCCGAGGGCCTACAGTTACAACTCCGCTACCAGACTGTAGCAATTCAAAAGTTACGTCGAATGAGCCTATCGGCATATTCCTGGCTATTGTAGTTTAGGAGATATTGGCAGATTTAGCCATTTTGGGGGGTATGAAAATTTATGAAAAGTTCAATTACACCACGATTTCTCTATGTTCCCGAGGGCCTACAGTTACAACTCCGCTACCAGACTGTAGCAATTCAAAAGTTACGTCGAATGAGCCTATCGGCATATTCCTGGCTATTGTAGTTTAGGAGATATTGGCAGATTTAGCCATTTTGGGGGGTATGAAAATTTATGAAAAGTTCAATTACACCACGATTTCTCTATGTTCCCGAGGGCCTACAGTTACAACTCCGCTACCAGACTGTAGCAATTCAAAAGTTACGTCGAATGAGCCTATCGGCATATTCCTGGCTATTGTAGTTTAGGAGATATTGGCAGATTTAGCCATTTTGGGGGGTATGAAAATTTATGAAAAGTTCAATTACACCACGATTTCTCTATGTTCCCGAGGGCCTACAGTTACAACTCCGCTACCAGACTGTAGCAATTCAAAAGTTACGTCGAATGAGCCTATCGGCATATTCCTGGCTATTGTAGTTTAGGAGATATTGGCAGATTTAGCCATTTTGGGGGGTATGAAAATTTATGAAAAGTTCAATTACACCACGATTTCTCTATGTTCCCGAGGGCCTACAGTTACAACTCCGCTACCAGACTGTAGCAATTCAAAAGTTACGTCGAATGAGCCTATCGGCATATTCCTGGCTATTGTAGTTTAGGAGATATTGGCAGATTTAGCCATTTTGGGGGGTATGAAAATTTATGAAAAGTTCAATTACACCACGATTTCTCTATGTTCCCGAGGGCCTACAGTTACAACTCCGCTACCAGACTGTAGCAATTCAAAAGTTACGTCGAATGAGCCTATCGGCATATTCCTGGCTATTGTAGTTTAGGAGATATTGGCAGATTTAGCCATTTTGGGGGGTATGAAAATTTATGAAAAGTTCAATTACACCACGATTTCTCTATGTTCCCGAGGGCCTACAGTTACAACTCCGCTACCAGACTGTAGCAATTCAAAAGTTACGTCGAATGAGCCTATCGGCATATTCCTGGCTATTGTAGTTTAGGAGATATTGGCAGATTTAGCCATTTTGGGGGGTATGAAAATTTATGAAAAGTTCAATTACACCACGATTTCTCTATGTTCCCGAGGGCCTACAGTTACAACTCCGCTACCAGACTGTAGCAATTCAAAAGTTACGTCGAATGAGCCTATCGGCATATTCCTGGCTATTGTAGTTTAGGAGATATTGGCAGATTTAGCCATTTTGGGGGGTATGAAAATTTATGAAAAGTTCAATTACACCACGATTTCTCTATGTTCCCGAGGGCCTACAGTTACAACTCCGCTACCAGACTGTAGCAATTCAAAAGTTACGTCGAATGAGCCTATCGGCATATTCCTGGCTATTGTAGTTTAGGAGATATTGGCAGATTTAGCCATTTTGGGGGGTATGAAAATTTATGAAAAGTTCAATTACACCACGATTTCTCTATGTTCCCGAGGGCCTACAGTTACAACTCCGCTACCAGACTGTAGCAATTCAAAAGTTACGTCGAATGAGCCTATCGGCATATTCCTGGCTATTGTAGTTTAGGAGATATTGGCAGATTTAGCCATTTTGGGGGGTATGAAAATTTATGAAAAGTTCAATTACACCACGATTTCTCTATGTTCCCGAGGGCCTACAGTTACAACTCCGCTACCAGACTGTAGCAATTCAAAAGTTACGTCGAATGAGCCTATCGGCATATTCCTGGCTATTGTAGTTTAGGAGATATTGGCAGATTTAGCCATTTTGGGGGGTATGAAAATTTATGAAAAGTTCAATTACACCACGATTTCTCTATGTTCCCGAGGGCCTACAGTTACAACTCCGCTACCAGACTGTAGCAATTCAAAAGTTACGTCGAATGAGCCTATCGGCATATTCCTGGCTATTGTAGTTTAGGAGATATTGGCAGATTTAGCCATTTTGGGGGGTATGAAAATTTATGAAAAGTTCAATTACACCACGATTTCTCTATGTTCCCGAGGGCTTACAGTTGCAACTCCGCTACCAGACTGTAGCAATTCAAAAGTTACGTCGAATGAGCCTATCGGCATATTCCTGGCTATTGTAGTTTAGGAGATATTGGCAGATTTAGCCATTTTGGGGGGTATGAAAATTTATGAAAAGTTCAATTACACCACGATTTCTCTATGTTCCCGAGGGCCTAAAGTTACAACTCCGCTACCAGACTGTAGCAATTCAAAAGTTACGTCGAATGAGCCTATCGGCATATTCCTGGCTATTGTAGTTTAGGAGATATTGGCAGATTTAGCCATTTTGGGGGTATGAAAATTTATGATAAGTTCAATTACACCACGATTTCTCTATGTTCCCGAGGGCCTACAGTTACAACTCCGCTACCAGACTGTAGCAATTCAAAAGTTACGTCGAATGAGCCTATCGGCATATTCCTGGCTATTGTAGTTTAGGAGATATTGGCAGATTTAGCCATTTTGGGGGGTATGAAAATTTATGAAAAGTTCAATTACACCACGATTTCTCTATGTTCCCGAGGGCGTACAGTTACAACTCCGCTACCAGACTGTAGCAATTCAAAAGTTACGTCGAATGAGCCTATCGGCATATTCCTGGCTATTGTAGTTTAGGAGATATTGGCAGATTTAGCCATTTTGGGGGGTATGAAAATTTATGAAAAGTTCAATTACACCACGATA
>NW_027648732.1:0-34708 GCF_051294905.1 Botryllus schlosseri | reverse complement strand
TCATTATCCTCAAATGCAGCACTGAAGCTCATATTCAGCGCCAACTAACCGTGATAATAATCCATCTCCGTGTTTAATTAATTTGACATCGCAGCGTTGTGAAGTTCTACTCTGTCTGCATGTTACACATTGGCAACCGTGTATGTCTCGTGTATCAGCAATATATTTCCATTTTAGATGACATCGTTGTCGATCCGAAGGAACTGATGCTGAAGAATGAAGTGTTAACCAACCAAACCAGAGAGCTCAATCGTACCATTGCCAGATTGGAGAGGGAAAAGCTTGAACTCCAAACCGACCTGACGCGCAACATGAACGAATTGTATAACCAGTACAACAATTACACTCAACTGTCCACCCTGCTGTTGCAATACGACGAAAGGCAGAAAATTGTGGTCCAGCTGTATCGGGACACCATGTACTCGCTGCACATATGTCAACAAGAACAACTTACAAGGTAGGTTGGCTTCTTTTGTGAATCGCATAGCGGGCATGCTGGCTAAAATTGTAGACATGGGTGTTCTGTTCTAATGCTAGGCCTGGCAATGTGGATTTATACCTCTGTTAAGTGTTATTACTCCCGTAACAGTTTCATAGTATACACTGTGTCAGCTTCCGGTCAAATTACCATAGGGGGAATAAGTCTCAATCGTTACGTTTTATAAGTCGGAACCTATGCGATATCAAATGCCCCGTATGAATGATGAGATATCGCTATAGAGATTCCCTTAAACTTTGGTCCTAATTGCCGAACTCGGTGCCAAGTACAAATGTCTTAATTACACGGCATTTTCGGGTGCAACTGTCAATTTTTTCACTCAGGTTGTTAACTCGTGACGCTGATCACTGGCATATGATGCCGACGATTCTGCAAATTATGACTGGTGGAATGGAAAAAAATCACGATTTTTTTTGCATCCTAATATGCAACTCTAGAAGATAATATGTATGTATGGCTGTGTACAGCTGTGCATACTGCATAACCAACCAGACATATTACGCATGTAGTGTAGATAGATACAGTATGGAAAATGAAGTGATTAGTTTTTGGATATCTTGACTTTAATGTGTTTAGTATCTTGTAAGAGTGTGTTCATTTTGTGAACTCTATACTGCCATTTTGCCGCATCATTTATAGCCCCGATGGCAGTTCATGCGTCTTCCGATTTGAGAATTGATAGGGAGCATAAACAATATATCGCTCCGAGCAATCGGGATATATTCGACGATTACAATGTCACATTGCATGAATAATGGCATATAATTGACAGGCTCTCTTCGATGTAGAGATGAGAAGTTGATAAACCCACTTCCCGCACTTAAGGTGTAACATGTTATCCTTAGAGCAAAACGTGCATATTTTGTAAACTAACCTAAATAGAATAGCGTAACTGCAGATACCAAATACGCGACTTCGACTCACCCAATGGCGGTACCTGTTCTTGAAATGTGATATAGCATATACGAATGCAGTATTGCAGAGACAGCCCCTCCGCGTTGAGTTAAGCAGCGGACTTTCACGCCTAGTCAATCATATTAACCGTAGTTACGACAATTTGTCACGATTTACAGTGCTAACCACGGGCTTAAAATGCCAGTTTGGTGACATACCGATAATGTCGTTGGCATAAGGTGCGCAAGAATGTCAAAGACGATTAGGCGACCGCAACTATCACGTTCAAACATTGTTGTGGGGTAATATTTTCTCAAAAGTGAAGCATGGCTTTCTTTTAACGTTCGAATACGATTATACCGTGGAAACCGCAGTTTAATACAGCACGTCACGATAATTGATGGTCGCTTAAATGGTAACATTGTATTATCGCCCACAAATTGAGTTTCATAGACGTACGCTGTGATTTATGCGTGTCGCGTAATAATTACACCCGCTTTGAACGCGTGTTCTTTATATTCCGACTGGTATTTCCACATCACCTCGATAATTCAATTGTCCGGGTACTTGACAAAATGTCAGTGGCACTGACCTGCCGTTTCGATAGCGACATATATACTTTCCTTACTAACGGGTGCTTTTAAAAACCTTGGTATTAGATTCCTTTTTTTTGCAGGAAAAGAGCCGAAAGGAATGCCATCATAGAATTGAAGGCCTACAAAAACGCGTCTTCCAAATGCGAGACGGAAAGAAAAACGGCTGAATCGTCTGAATGCAAATGCAACAAAGTGATTGATAAGAGAGGGACTGGTACGTACAAAAGGCATAGTACGCTTTGAATGCTGGAAATTGTTTATACGATATCATTTGTATGAGTAAATTTTCGCGTTTAGCAGTGAATCTATATACGATACGCGTTGGTAAGATTTATGGAATAATGTAGGGTCTTTTTATTATCGTAAAAGCATGTCAAATTGTCCACTATCACTGATACTATCAGGTGCCTTATAAGCTTCAATTTTGCGCAGATACCCAAGTCAGAAACACCGCCCACTACGGCCAGGCTCCATCCAGCTACAACGTATTGACCGCTTGCAATGATAAAGTCGACAAACTCCACGTTCAAGTCTCCTATTTGAAGCAAGCCAGAGCCAACTTGACGAGACAAAGACACGCGTTACACTTGAACCTCGCAAGCTTAAAGAAGGAAAATGCGAAGTTATCGACCACACTGGAAGGTATATATATATATATATATACTGTATGTCAACTCCCTGGTAGTGTCCCCCGTTTTAATGTTCACTTAATTGAAAAAGTATAACGATTAATTTTAGTATATGACCACGAAGCGTTCGGTACACAGCCATCTCTTGAGATTATCACGAAGAGATAGCGTGTAGTAAAATAAGGCCTATTCGGTATATAAACATCAATTTCAAGGAACCACCACCATCCAAACGGCATCTCAGTGTTCGGAAATTGAAATATCGCATGTGCTGCCTTACAGACACGACACATATTTGATGGGCTGTCACCAGATTCTATTAGTTCACTAGTGGTGAATCTATCACTACCACTGACCGATATATGCTATCCTGTTCTCAGAGAGTAAGGGGTGTGACAGCGAGAACCAATGGAAACAGTACCTGCCCACAAACAAGCTCTTCCTCGTCACCCAAGAATCGAAAACGTATGCCGAAGCCGAGAGGGAATGTGAGGTGCTCGGTGGGTCAGTAGCTCTGCTGAAGGACGAGGGTGAAGCTAGGTGAGATACAAATTCTTTCGTAAACGCACTACTTTGTTATAAGAGAATTAAGTTCAGCTTGAAATTTAATCACTGTCGATGAAAATGTTTCGTGACTTTGTATTCCGTTTTCAGATTTGTATTCAATCTTACACACTCTCGGAATCAAAGGAAAAGGTACTGGGTTGGTCTACGAAAATTCCGCAATAGCGTCCAATGGGCGGACGGCAGCCATTTTGATCAAAGCGACACACCAAGATTTCCAACTGGCCAGGGGGGAAAGCTACGAAACAGGTACTATTGAGATAAAACCCATGGTATATCTAGATTCGTAGTTGTATTCGTAGGTTCCTATAATATCCGAAGATGGTCAGTCAGTAACGAAGTATTTCTACATTTTTCAAGTACTCAAGTAGTTTTAGCCTATTTGTACTATACTTACTCAACTGGTTATGTTTCTATAGACAACTTCTACTCGATAGTTTTGTCGGCAAAGCTACTTACTTTTTAAACGTGGGATTTATAACGTAGCAAGTAGTTTTGGAATATGGTTGCATCACTTTTATGATTGTTTATGATAACTTGGCGATATTGTCCCAATATCATGGTAATTGAATATATATTCAAAGATCGTACTTATTGATAGCATCGTGAGTCACCTTGCGGTTATGCGAGCGGCCTTTCCGATTAACTGCTAAACGTGTGCGACCCATCGACTGTAGATTGTACTTTATCTTGAATAGTAGAACTAACTAGTTTGACCACCTCTGATAATATCATTCCAGCAGTTTTAATTCGGACAACTGATATAACAGCAACCGGATTATGTGTCTAAATGGTTGCTTTTAAACAATCTAATATAGAATGCAAAACTTGACCGAATTAAATCTTTCATTGCAGCATCGAGTATTGCGTGGAAACACTGCATCACGTAATGAAATGGTCGCTGACGTCGTGTTCTAAACATAGGAGAGTAATATGCATGAAAGGTACGGAACCAGCATTATACATTCCTTCAAAGCACGAATCAACCTTGATATCCTTGTTATCAGATGACGACTCGGTGATCAGATAAAAGATTGGCAGCGAGTGGCTTTCTCCTTGAAAGCCTGTTTCTGTCATGATGATCATCATACTGCATAAGACGCAGAAGAACGCCAAGGAATGCTACGAGCGCTCGACACAACTCAGCATTCGCTACCAAAATCACCAGTCGTTCTTTCAAATCATGTTTGATACTATTCTTTTATGGCATAAAGTTTATTATATTCTTGCTATTAAATTGTTTCTTTTACTTGGAGAAAAATATTGTAGGTCGCCTCTGAATAAGAGATATTCGGAAGAAAACCATGTGTATTCGTCAGTGTTGAGATAAGATATGAGGAGCGGTAATCAGATCATTAAGTAGTCCACATAGCGCCATCCAGCTCGAATCAGAGACCACAGAGCAGTATTCTGATGAAAGTGGGGACCACCCACATTGGCCCAATGACCGACATTCGCCGAGCGAGATAGTGTAATGGTTGTGCGTCCGGCTTCTCGATCGGTAGGTCGTGGGTTCGATTCCCGACCGGGTCAGACCAAAGACTCGGAAACTGGTAACCGCGGCTATCCTGATGGGCGCTCAGCAATCACGGATAGCATGGAGGAGAAAAAAACCGGGGGTGCAGGCTAGATGATGACCTTACTATATAAAGGCCGTATCGCATATCCGTCGTCAAAGCATCTCGATAGTGCAGGCGAAAAAGAATACCATATCTCTCTCGGCTCAACTCGAAAACCGCAATTCATACGGAAGTGGGGATTACTAAATTGGTGAACGTGATGAACCGCACATGGTTCTAGTTCGCTTTATTAGTATTTTATCAATTCAGAACACCGCAAGAATGCGATAAGACAACAATATAGGGAGGAGTCCTTCAATCAGCTCTTTGCGACATCTTCCTATCTGTTAATTACACACATTTCGAATTGTCGGAGGTTTATTTGGGTTTCTCCTCCCATATGTCAACATCCATACGGCGACTCCACAAAAGTCCAGAAAAAGACCTGACGAACGGTACAAATACGAGAGTAGATAATGAAAGCGAGAGCAAGAGGACGTCAAAGAAAAAGTGAAGATAATGAACAATGTCACTTTTACACTGTGTCATGAGTCAATATCACAGCTTGAGCAGATGAAAATGCGTCCGTATTGAGATTTTCAGATCGACTTGAGACACGTTGTAGATTGCTAAGTATTACAATGTTGTGGTCCTTTTCACACTTTGGCTTTGGTTACCCCGTAGATTAGGTATCTCCACTTCCTTATCTGGGCTCCTCTTCCCCCGCCGATGCCGTTCTTACGGCGATAAAAAAGCCCAGAAAAATACCCGACGAAAGAAAGCACTCACTCACTCACAAGGAATGGAAAGAACTAGTAGAAAGGGCCGCGGCTTCAAAAAAGATCAACATCGAAAAAAATTGTGACATCGGGCACTCTAGGCCGAAGTGGATGTTGGAGTAAACGATCGCTACTGATGCGTGTCGTTCCACATCCTCCTATCTGTTCATGACATCGCATTGTACATTGTGTGTGACTTGTCAAGATGAAAGATATAACCCAACGATATTATATTATTATTACCCAACCCTACCGATAAGTTTTTAGTCCTTGTATCACACATCACTGAACATAACCTTTGACACCTGAACAAGGTCGATTTGCTGCCTAGTGCTCACTTTATTGTAAGTCGAAATGTAGAGTAAGCGTTCAGTTTTAATAGACACAGTATCTGGCATTGTTTAGATAAGGGCCCAATTGGCACTATGTTATCTATACGGTACTCCTATTTCTGGTTTCAACTGTAACTCATTATATGTTATGGTACCGTACCGGTAGCGTCTAGTGGCAAAACTACGTGACACTCATTCCTGTATCATGCTTACTGAAAAAATTGTAATTTTCCAGTTTCTATACTATAAGAATGCTTGGCCGAACATCCACCGTACTCCTGCGACGAGGTTTCCTCACGTCAGCCCGTCAAGCTGGTGGACACGGTCCGCCAACGGCAAAGGATATTCTTCCATTCAATCCATTTCAGAACAGGTCAGAAATTACATCACAATCCGTTATTTTCTATTTGAAATCATTGAGTAGTCTCGATTTCAAGATGAAATACTCGTCTACGACCTGCTCCTACGCTACCGCAGTAGGCCTATTATTATACGGCATGTCACAAACATTGAACATTACCCAAGCCATATTGTCTATGTGAAGTATAGATTCAATTCAAATTCAATTTAATTATTGCTAGTAATTTCATCATTTCAACACACCATGAGACTGCGATATAATGAAAGATAGGAAGGTGTGTAAACGACTTGGAGTAGTCTTCGAAATCAAACACCCACCTGGCCTAGGCGATATATAAATGGAGGCATGCACACTGAATGAAAAGTGAAAGAAAATTATATGATAGGACCTGTGATAAAAAAGGTGGCATGTGCCAGAAGGCGAGATCGATGTGTCAGGTCGTGGTCCGGTAAAGTACAGCGCTTACTAGTATTGATTCAGTAGAAATTGTTTGTATTTTAACTTTAACTACAGACATGCTCGACGACTGACATAAGTCCTTTACAGAGTGCACTCTACTTCTCAAATGAACATCTTTCAGATGATATGCTATGACGATGTGATAAGCTTTTTAGTTTGCCCAAGCCCATTCCAGTCTCTGGCTCTAGAGTTAACCATAAGGTTGTCCGCAGTGCACTTCTTTGACTTCTTGACACGCTGCCTTCACACAACGTGGGCAAACTGGCTTGCTACATATGTTAATCTTGTCACTAGTCTTTACTTTATATTGTTTTGTGGTTAGGATGTGAGTGAATTGACTAGTTTGTGTCTGAAAATTGCCGCTAATTCCCTCCAAACGTTACATATAGTTGATCTGTGTCGACAGGTTTCACAGAGGACTTACAGAACTCCAATATACAATTGAATAGTACATTCATATTGAAATGAACCCAAATATTTTCGGCTGACACTCATCAGGGGTAATCGTCAGCAACTAGTAGAGAATTCAAAATAACATTGTATAGCAACAATCGTATCACAAAATATGACGTCACCAGCATGAAATATCGAATACGAGAGCGTTCAATTTCACACAATAAAATTAGAGATCTCGCGCCATTTTTGGTGCTGTCATGCTGTGAATTCAAATTTGTAACCTAGGGAAACCTCCATTGACCCAAAATTGCAGAAAAGGCAACAAGAACCAGAAAAAGGAGGTAGCAATTGTGTGCTTACAAATACGTCACATTGTGCTGGTCACCTCAGATTTCATATGTGTCGGTTTACCAAATTAAATAAATGAATTAGCCTTCTTTCCTGATATAAATGTTCACTGTTCACGGCTAACGTTTTTGCCGGTGGAATTCAGTTCTAAATGCATACATGCATGAAACAAAATTCCACACTTGGAAATTGGGCCAACGTTGAGCAGGTCTGGGTAGTTGCATGGGGTTTCTATGCGTCTCCTCTCTCAACCCGAAAGACTATATTTTTACCCTCTCATTATGCCTTGCGACTTCATGTAGGCTAGCCTTCAAACTCCCACTCCCCGCCCGACTCCGCAAAATTAAAATGCATTTCTAGATTCTAGCTGCTGGCTTACAAAATCTCATATGTTCTTTTCTTTCAGATGGGTCCTTCTGGTTAAGATGGGAATTTTTGCTGGATCCGGGTTTGGCCTTCCGTTCTATGCCGTCTATTTTCAGTTGAAGAAGAAGTACGGAAAATGATATGTGAAACAAGCTATGCTCTTCGGCATTTTATAAGACATTCGACAGAATACAACTTGTAGACATGATTTCATTGCTGCGTTTTTCACTATCAATATCCTTCGGTAAAGTTGTGGAGGAATAGGGGTCAATTCAGCAGTCGTGGCATCTATATGTAGAAGTGTGGCACCTATCTAATACGGGTATATCAATAAATGCAAAATGAGTGTACGACTTTATGTGTACAACAGTGTTTACTGTTTATATATACATATTGTTTGCAAATACTCAGTCCTGCTCTGTAATTAACTCGAAAATATGGTTTCAGATTGATGGCTGTGCCCAATCCTTCAAGTTATTAATAATCCTGGCAGATTTGTCTGTAGTTCAGTCATCAAAGACACAAACAAAATTATTATCTCTGTCCTAACTGCAGAAGAAGACGTATCGAAACCGCATCTAGTCTGTAAGAACATTGATAGCAGCTTATGTGCCATCACTGAGCAGCAGCAGTACATTGCTTCTTGTCCGCAGTAAATTTGTGTTTGACAGACAGATGGGTTATATTTTCCATCTGAGCAAGGCACACACAGACACAATGTACAATGCGATGTAAAGAACAGATAGGAGAGTATCGAACGACACGCAGTTGCGATCCTTTTTAGACTGACATCCACCTCGGCCTAGAGTGCCCGATGTAACAGTTCTTTTCGATGTTGATCATTTTGAAGCCGCGGCCCTTTCTAGTTCTTTCCCTACCATGTGAGTGCTTTCTTTCGTCGGGTCTTTTGTCCGTCTGACAGAATTTTCAGGACAGTTGGTTCATGAAATTCGCGGTCTACGGGTGTGATGCCTTCGATCTATCGATATATTAACACAAGTTCGCCGCGGATGCAGAACATGAGAAAATAGTGATCTTATAAGGGTGTGTGAGATGGAAGCTGTCAGACTCGCCATTTCAACCAGTGTTGGGATCAAGTCACTACCTTCGAGTCACGAGTCATTGCAAATTTTGACTCGAGTCAAGTCAAGTCAATCGATTTTTGAAGATGACTCGAGTCAAGTCAAGTCACTCGTTTTTTGGAGATGACTCGAGTCAAGTCACGATTCAAGTCTCAATTCAAGTCAAATTGAAATTTCGAAGTATGAGTGATCATTTAAAGTCATTACATTTTGCTAGATGCGTTAAAGACAGGTTAATTGGCCGTTTATCTTGAATAAAATAACGAATATAAAATTTAATATACATGCAAAAATGCGTTGTATCGCTCACGCATACGTAGAACTGCTAATAAAATTCGTCAATAACTGTATATGTTTAGCTACATCAGGGGTATCAAACATACGACCCTGCCAAAATTTTCATCCGGCCCGCGAAGCAATTCTGAGTAACCTTAAAAAACTCTTGTATTTTATACAGCACATTTCTCGAATTTGTAGTAACATAACTACTTCTCATAAATATTCCTTCAGGATAGCAAATGTCGAGTATGTTCATAGGCCACAATTATTACCACCCGACAGCGCAGTTGTGATTTCTATAGAAATCGTCAGGAGCAAATCGCTGAAATTGACACCCAATTCCGAGGATGCGAAAAAGTCCATATATTGAGATAAGAGTTGCTAATATTTTGGCATCATTTGACTGCTGCGGCCCCGCGAGTGAACTGAATGTTTGAATCCGGCCCGTGACGTCAGTTGAGTTTGACAACTCTGCGCTACGTGCTTCATTCTGTTACTATCAGCCAAAATAGAGGATCGAATACCAAGCCTCGAGAAGTTGAAAGAAATTGATATCGTACAATAAACTACTAACCATCTACACATCCGTGAAAATATATACGCATAAACTATATTCGTTCGATTTAAATCATACAAGAGGGTTGGTAAAGTTGGGTGCTGTGCAATGTCAGGACAGAGCCTTAATAGATTAATCTACTACCATTACGACAGCGCAGGCTGTGATCATTTCGTTTGCGGTCAGTTTATTTGTGATGTAACAATGGATGATCATTGAAATGTGCAATCAGTGAACGACTGGTTGCTCTCACAAGTGACACCGGCGTATCGTGAATAATAATCCGAACATGCACAAGATACAGTGATTTGATCGACACGGTTTACTTGATGACTTGAAATTGACTCGTAAATTTTGCTCCGAGTCACGAGTCAATCTGCATTTTTGAAGCGCCGAGTCAAGTCAAGTCATTTTTGCAAAGTGACTCGAGTCAAGTCAAGTCATACGAAAAAGTTGACTCGAGTCTGACTCGAGTCAAGTCATGACTCGAGTCATCCCAACACTGATTTCAACTCGATTATATTCGAGCTGAGCAGGGTCATAGCCAGCACCGTAACTGCCGCACCCCAAACCCCCCAATTGGGGGGGGGGGCGAGCTCGAAGGGGGCCCAAAATTATTTCGTTAATTAGCATAAATCATAGAGTATTTTTTTTAAATTTATGCAATTTTTTCAAAATTTTTTGCCATTTATCTTTATTATTGGGTAGTAGCGTAGCCCCCCAGAAGTTAGGTTTATCACCCTATGGGGGACCAAAACCAAAGTTTTTGGGGGGGGGCCTGACGAAGTGCTGTTACGGCCCTGGTCATAGCACACCCGAGTAATTCGGTTTCGAGTCAATCGTTGTGCTAACACTCATTATGTTATGACCTTACGTGGACTACGAAGTATCGAATGCTAGTTGAATCAAAAATCATTTTCCAATAAACTACAAGATAGCGATCGAGGCAATACCACAGCTACGGTATATCACTACGTTACATAAAGGTATTTCCATCAACATCATTTTATTTACATTACGAAATTCATTTTATCATATCAGGACGTAGGAAAAGGACGTAGTTTATTTTTGTCCTGGATTCTTTTTGAGGCATATACACCGACTCATGATACACATACACACGATCTGCGCATATGCATACCATGATGTGCATATGCCGCTGGACAAGGAAGTACAGATATCCCCGCAAATAGTAAACGTTTGACACGACTTTCAAACGTTTACAAAAGTTTCAAAAAGATCTTCAAAATAACGATGGGAATTTGGGTTATGTATTTTCATGATCAATTTAAGCTGAGAGCCATGGGGACTTGAATTAACACGAACTAAACTGCAGAGGGAGTGTTATCATGACGTATCATCGCGTATGTCATCTGGAGGTGGCAATGTGATTCGCTACGCACGACGCAAACATTCTCATCTTGACGATATACGCATCATCGTGTCATTTTATTGCAATTGTAGCATTCAGACCCAGTTCACTGATCACCGACAACGAAAATACTACATATATGCTCAGTTGCTCACTGCTCACATACCCGACACTTTTCATATCGCATTATACACAGGCGCGCGTCGTTAGAATCAAGCCGGCAACTTACCGATCTCACGATTTATTGTCGGCGAGTGACGTAGGGCATTTTTTTCCCCACGCGAACATCAGTTTCGGCGCGCACGTGTGATGCCGCCAGACAAAACCAGCGCGAGGTTCGATAATGGCGTTTTGTAATCGTAGTTGAGGGTTCGATGTTAGTTTGTTCGCGCGGATTAATCGCGGTTAATTGATGTTGAAGCAAGAACTTAGCTATAGTGGAGTACTGAAAACTGAACTTTGCATGCTAATTTATAATTATCTTCGTTTAAAAACATAGTTAAGGAATACGGTTACTTGATAGACCGTAGTTTACTGTCGTTCATATCATCAGCCGTATAGATACATGCGTGATTTCTCAAGTGCTCATAGTATTAATCCTTTCCTTAATAATTCATGGCATGTGCAACTATACTTCCTTATCCACAATGACATGTCTTGCCATCACCAATCTTTGTTCCTTGTGAACATGTCTAAAATATTGGTGTTTAGTAGAAAGCAGATTTTTATTGATCATGAGGACGTGACATGCGCACAGCGAACCCTGGACTCTGATAGGTTCATAATTTTCTACTCTATTGAAGCAGCTACAGTTCAGTATGCCTAAATGTCGAAAAAGAGACCGGTTAGCCTACAAAAGGAGATGGACTGCTGCGACTAGGTTAATCAAGCAGACTTTAGCTAACAAAAACAGTGACAACATTTCACAGTTTGCAGATAATGATGGACCAGTATCAAGTAAGTGTTTAATTTCATTCAGTTTTGGATTTGAGTTCCATGAATCACCTGGTCGCTGGTATTGGCATCATAATGTTTGTGATCATGTTGGCCGTGTGAAATTACTTGTGTCAATTTTCGAATCGAGCTGTTTTCTCCCAGCCAATAAATGGAAGCTTCTGCTCATTCTTACAATAGCTAGCCTACCAGTCCATGTAAACATTTCATCATTCTCATAACTGCTTGAATACGTGCATTACTTTATCAACAGGTGGCCGTAACAGTTCAATGCCGGATCAATTTCAAGATGTCACTCCATTGCATGCAGAAACGGCTGTTCCTATTGCCACTCTTTCTGATTCAACTCCCTATGAGAGCTCGGACACAGATGATCGCCCAACAATGACCTTACCTGACGTTTCATTGTCAGTTGATGAATCTGCGACCCCAGAAGAAGACCTGCGTAATTGGGCAATACAGTGTCATGTACCTCATGCAACTGTCACCGCAATGCTGAAAATTTGGAACAAACATGGATTTGATGATCTCCCTTTAACGGCAGCTACACTTCTGAGACGACCTAATCAAAGCAGTCTAATAAGCAGTATAGATACCAAATCATCTCTTGACTATGTATATCTTGGTCTGCGTTCCCAGATTATAATTGCACTGAATGATTATCCAGTTCGCAGTCTTGAAGAAATTGAAATCTCTCTTAATATTGATGGACTACCTCTGTTCAAAAGCAGTCCAAAATGTGTTTGGCCCATTCTCTGTGCCATTCATGTGGATCCTGCTGTTGTTGTTCCCATTGCTATATGCTATGGACTATCTAAACCCAGTAATCTTGATTTTCTAAAGGACTGTGTTGCAGAGATGAAGGATGTTATGGATAACGGCATTATTGTTAAGAACCGTAATCTCCGTGTGATTTTGCGATGCATTGTTTGTGATTGTCCAGCCCGGGCATTATGCACTAACGTGAAATTATGTTCTGGCTATTATGGCTGCGACAGATGTACGCAGAAGGGAGAGTGGTGCGGAAAAGTAATATACCGTGAAACTGTAAATATAACTCCGAGGACAGATGCCTCATTTCGTAATCATGAACAGCCTGAGCATCATCATGGCCAAACCCCATTCTCAGAATTAGCAATAGACATGGTGAGGACCTTTTCGATAGACTATATGCACGAAGCATGTCTCGGTGTCACGAAAAAAATTTTGAATGCCTGGATCAACGGAAGCAAAAAAACGAGACTCTCCTCTAGTAACATTGCAGAAATTAGTTCGAAGTTGGTAAAGCTTAAGAGCTGCATTCCGAGGTGTTTTGCTCGTAAGCCAAGGCCATTAAGTGAAGTTGCCTACTGGAAGGCAACCGAATACAGGCAATTTATGCTGTACACTGGTAAGGTGGTTCTGAGAGGAATACTCAGACCCGAATTGTACAATCACTTTCTTCAATTCAGCACTGCCCTTTGTATTTTGATATCACCAACCTTGGTAGGAAAGTATGCTGATTTTGCTAATGAACTATTGGTGTCGTTTGTTGAAAATTGTAGACCACTCTATGGTGACGAATTTCTTGTCTACAATGTTCATGCCCTTATTCATCTTGCAGATGATGCAAAATTGTTTGGGGGTTTGGACAATTGTAGCGCGTTCCCCTTCGAAAACTACTTGCATCAACTGAAAAAAATGGTACGATCTGGGAAGGAACCTCTAATTCAAATAATTAATAAGCTGGCAGAAGGACGAAAAACTCGAAAAACTTCTATTCCCAGAAAATTCTCTTGCTATGTCCCGGAAAATGCCTTTGTATCGATCAGTGGTGCATGCTGTGAAATTATATGCCCCGGCCCCTCTGGTGTAAGCATCTGCAAAGTGTACATGAATGCTATGTCTTATTTCAAGTCACCCATGGATTCCCGGTTACTAGGTGTTTACAAAGTTCACTCTCGACAATATGTAATTAAATCCGTACGGAATTGTGATATTGGGACTCAGGCTATCCGTATAAAGCAAAGTGATTTTCATTTACTGTTTCTATCAATATTGCATTTTTGAGATTTCTATCATGGATATGTGATGATTATGTCAAGTGTCATACCTATCTTAAAAGAAGTTTGTCCTAACGAAATTGTATACATTTCCAGGTTTCCTGAATATTCTCAAGTTCTACATAGCATGACAATGAAGAACTTTTATGTGGTTGAATTTGTGGTAGATAACTCTTGTGCAGTGGTTTCTAGCAGTTGGATAGTGCGGTGTGAAAAAGTAAGTTTGTCTTTTGCTAATTTCGATGATTATTACCTTCCATTTTTCTTTATAGATAATGTACTGTTATTGGCCAGGGACAGGTAAATCAGCTCAGTATGCTCAGAAGCATATGATCCCCAATCTGCACGAATGGAAGAAATATAAAGTTCGCAAATTATATCAGACTGGTAGGAGGTTAATAGCTTATAATTTAATGTATAAATCTGCAAATTTGAATTAATCTGAAAACACATTCCACTTGTTGGATTAATGCAAGTAGGCAACACCTAGTCGCGTACTCTAAGAAAGTGGAAGTAATTTGTTCCTAACCACCTCCATATATTCTCCAATGTTGCATTTTTTAGAGTCATACAAAGCTGCACTCATAGCAAACAAGCGGGCGGAGTCTACATCCACGTTCGAGAGTGATATTGAGGCGCCTACATCACAAAAGAGAAGAACTATAAAGAAAAAGCACGCTGAATTTGATTATGGGTTGGAAAATACATCCACAGGTTTGTGGTATTCTTATCAATAGTTGAGGTTCCCATTTTAACCACATTGAAATCTAACAATTACCGGTCGCAGACTGGATTACAATGAAATCTACATTTTGTGTTGCTATAAAACATTTAGATGCAGATAATGTGGACATTAACAAACAACCCTTGTCGCTTAAACGCAAGAAAGTCACTGATTCATCTGATGCTCCTCCACTGAAATGGCCTCAGCTAACTGATTGCATTAGTGAGCCAGAGACGATACAGAGAAAAAGAGATTCTACGGGAAATGCAAAACTTCTACATCACGATTCCGCAGGTATGCTTTATTCTATTCTGTTTTATTTTATACTTCTATGGCTCTACCTTAATCTGTAGTGAAAACAATGAATCGATAGTGTTAGTGTCATTCCAACTTCTATTTTCTGCAGATAGTGATGCTTCTGACAATGAAGCAGTTCTTGCTGATACGCCAATTCATTCTCAACCAGTGTCTGCCTCAACTTCGAAGCGAACTTCGCAGTTCCTATCCAAGAAAAAGCAGGGAGGTCTGTTTAATTATAACTTGAAAAATAATTCAATATGTGACCATTTCTTTCTTTCCTTAGTCACCTCAACACCAAGACGTCCCGAGACGCACCAAGTAGAGACGATTTTGGAAGGTTATTTTAACATTTTCTACTCCTGAGATGTTTACTTGCTTTGTAAAATTATTAAATATTTAAATTGCTTATCTATTTCCATAGTGTTAGTGTCATTCCAACTTCTATCTTCTGCAGATAGTGATACTTCTGACAATGAAGCAGTTCTTGCTGATACGTCAATTCATTCTCAACCAGTGTCTGCCTCAACTTCGAAGCGAACTTCGCAGTTCCTATCCAAGAAAAAGCAGGGAGGTCTGTTTAATTATAACTTGAAAAATAATTCAATATGTGACCATGTATCTCTTTCCTTAGTCACCTCAACACCAAGACGTCCCAAGAAGCACCAAGTAGAGACGATTTTGGAAGGTTATTTTAACATTTTCTACTCCTGAGATGTTTACTTGCTTTGTAAAATTATTAAATATTTAAATTGCTTATCTATTTCCATAGTGTTAGTGTCATTCCAACTTCTATTTTCTGCAGATAGTGATACTTCTGACAATGAAGCAGTTCTTGCTGATACGTCAATTCATTCTCAACCAGTGTCTGCCTCAACTTCAAAGCGAACTTCGCAGTTCCTATCCAAGAAAAAGCAGGGAGGTCTGTTTAATTATAACTTGAAAAATAATTCGATATGTGACCATGTATCTCTTTCCATAGTCACCTCAACACCAAGACGTCCCAAGAAGCACCAAGTAGAGACGATCTTGGAAGGTTATTTTAACATTTTCTACTCCTGAGATGTTTACTTGCTTTGTAAAATTATTAAATATTTAAATTGCTCATCTATTTCCATAGTGTTAGTGTCATTCCAACTTCTATTTTCTGCAGATAGTGATACTTCTGACAATGAAGCAGTTCTTGCTGATACGCGAATTCATTCTCAACCAGTGTCTGCCTCAACTTCGAAGCGAACTTCGCAGTTCCTATCCAAGAAAAAGCAGGGAGGTCTGTTTAATTATAACTTGAAAAATAATTCGATATGTGACCATTTATTTCTTTCCATAGTCACCTCAACACCAAGATGTCCCGAGAAGCACCAAGTAGAGACGATTTTGGAAGGTTTGTTCAACATTTTCTACTCCTGAGATGTTTACTTACCTTGTAAACTTATTACATATTTATTATCAATTGTTTATTTATTTTAGGTGGCTCTTCGTTTGAAATGTCTACCGACAGTGTACCCCACAGGCGAAACGGTTATTCGGATGGCAGTATGTTCTGAGATTCATATTTTTATAGGAAGTGACATTTGATTCCCTTTTAGATATTACGTTTCCTAGAACTACAATTTATTTTATAAGGGGTCGAGCTTTAAGACATTCATGGCAATGTCATTACACAATAATTGATGATTTTAATGTACACTTGTCAGATGTGCGGTATAGATGGTATTTAATTTTATTTAGAAATCATGACGAAAATCCTGATTTGTATGCGAACTATTTTGGAGAAGGTAAATGAAAATCAAGCTTATCTCGTTCGACAAGATGTTGGAAAGCGTATGCAAATGCAGTCAAGCACGCAGAATTTTGAGTATTTTATCAAGAAACCTGCAACTAATGTGGATGAATTAAGAGGCATTGATGAGGCACTTCAGCAGGAAGGAGCAAAAGAGGCCGCTGTAAGTAGCTGTTATGTTATAATTACCAAACCCATTAATTTTCAATATACAATGGTTAATATTTTTCCTAGCTGATCAAGTTGAAAAATGACTTTCTGTCTAGTTTTTCATTCACTGTAAAATACTGTTACAACTAGAATTAGTCAAGATATAATTTGACTGAGTCCTCTTGCCAGCTGTTTTTACAATTTTTTCTGGATTTCTTGGTTTTCCAGGTATCGTATTTGTCACTTGTTGGTGGACAAACTGTGAAAGCTACAATTCGAGGCGTGTTGGATAAAATTGCAACCAAGTTACTACTTGCTCAGTATTCGAAAGATGGACAAAAAGGAAAGTATCGCTTCAGAGACCATGAAATGATATATAGCCTTCTGATATGTGAGTATTGGAGTTACAGAGGCTCCTAGACAGTACAAGGTGTAATTAACTAGCTCCAACCGTATCTTCTTGTAGCTATTTGCAGAAAGACCCACGGCAAAGTAACAGAGAAAGATATGGAAAAGGACATCAGTGATGTCTTGAAGTCCTACCCTCATTATCTCAAGAAGGTACAGTTTGCTGTTGGTTAATCATTCTGATATCCCTCGGCTATTAAAAAATATCAGTTATAGGTGTTGGATGCATTAAATTACATTTAATGTTATGATCGCCCATTCATGTTGGTGTCATATCTTATTTAGTAATCACTGCCAATCATTATTTTCTCGTGCGCCTTGCTTCGTATTTATACCCTGTGTTCCGTGATCTACTCTCCTTTGTTTATATGCCCCCTGGATAGTGATTGCATGGTGCTTGCTTGTCTAAAGTAATTCTGCTGATCAGGATTAAATACATTGGATTCATAGTAGAATTTCGTCGTATAGTTTTACTGTCCTATCATGCCCTAGAATATAACAATGAACTTCTTGCAGCCATCATCAAGATCACAGAATGGACGCACTAGTGAAGAATTAGCCGTGGATGAGGTATGCATTTTTCAAACTTGATTTTAATGGGACTCGTGAAATCATCCAGATTGAAATAGTGGGAAATTTTACGGTGTTGATCCCCTAACATAGGGGCGGGCAACTTCTCCAATCGGCTGATGGCCGGATATAGAAAAATTGAGTACTTGACAGGCCGGATTGCTGAATCGATACATTATTCGCCCATTTATCCACATATACAAGGAATAAATCGTATTTATTGAATGTATTGTAACAACAGCAATGTCAGTTCAAAGGCATTACTCGCCGATAATGACGAGGATATAATGTGGATTTGAGAACATCATTGTCACACAGGCGCCGCCATGTCTGCTTCTCTCTGATCATAGTGTCCTATATGGTGTGGACACAAGCAAATCTCGCGACTCACTGAAATTAGTCTACGTCCCACTTTCCATTTGATCAATGGCAATCTGACGGTAGTTTTTGGCCGACTTGCCAAGCAATAAATTTGATAAGACGGGTATCAATCGAAAGCTACCGCGGTGCCGGTTGCGAAAATATGAATTTTATTCTGCTTGTGGTCCTGGAACCCCCGTAAAATCAGATTCGAATGTTGCATTGTAACGGAGTTTGGTATTGTGACGCAGCGATGCCGACTGAGCAGCTCGGGAGCAAGCGCGCACGAGAGTAAGAGCGTGAATGCTCAATCAAGGGCCAATAAGCTTGCGGTTTACTCTGCCCCTCACTTGATCCCTGAAGGCATGGTTGCGTCACAATACCAAACTCCGTTACAATGCAACATACGAAGCTGATTTTGGGGGGAATAGCGTAGTGTAGTGGGGAATCTCGGCAGACTGTCGCCGCGGGCCACATCATACAAGATGAAAACTGTCCGCGGGCCGTATGTTGCCCGCCCCTGCCGTAACACTATTTATTGCATATTCTTAGCATGGGATTCTGTTTCCTGTGCTTAGTTGTTTCAACACAGCTCTTGTACATTAAATTGATGTGATATAGTACTAGCTAGTCATCTATTTTTGACTTACCAACTATGACTTATTGATTTCAGGAATGATATTGGCATGCTTTGATGAGCTGCTGCTCAAGAAAGAGGTGGGACTAATAGTCTCAAAGAAGACGTCACACAGTTTTTGCATCCAAGTGCCACCTTAATATAAGGTGAACAGCAGACATCCAGACACCATCTGTATATGCACTGGTGTAATTGCCTGCATTTAACCAAGCATGACATTACTGCTACCTTTGCTCATTTATATTTGTACTTAGCAAACCTGTAAATAAGTGATATTGCTGACATCAGCTACGCAGTTTTTACATTCTGTATTTGTCAGTATCGTAGGGTTACCATATGTCCTCTTTTAAAGTGTCCTAGCAGAATGCCAAAATGTCATGTCCACTTTTTGAAAATTTTGAGTAAATGTATGTTAAAATTGAACTGCGATAAAGGAAATCAGTACTCAAGTACCGGTTAGGTGGGTCTTACGGAATATTCAGAGAAACTGTGTAATTTGGAAGTTTAGCCAAAAATATTACCTTTTTTTACAGTCAACAAACTACAAACTCGTAATATGTTCACCAATTTTACCGGATGTTACTGCTGTATTGTAAGACCTCTTTTCAGATTCCCAAAATATGGTAACCCTACAGTATCGTAAATTGGTTTATGGTAAAGTGTTTCAAGTTTTTACTTGTGATGGTGCTAACACCGGCTACGCAGTTTCTTCATTTTTTATGTATCAATATCTTGCCATTAGCTTGCTGCAAAGTGTTTCTTCAAGTATCCCAAATTAATGGAGGAATTTTTCCATTACTAATGTCCTGTCAATCCGCACACATCTAGGTAAAAGTCGTATGCGTTGTTGCAAAAGTAGAACTAACAATATCCAGGGCATTCTAAATTTACTTGTTAAATTTACTCCAACTAGGAGTTGAAAATGAAGGTATTGAAAGTACTTGAGTAGGTAGTTTGAAAACTTCGATTCGGACCAGTTGTCGCGTTCTTTTAGCAGTTGTAAAGTGGTTGCCACTTTCGAAATTGCTGCTTCGTGTTTGTGAAAAATATGATGGTACGTCCATTTTTCGAGAATATATAAATTCAGTTGCTAACATTGTTGTTATACTGATTCTATTTTGGCCAGTCAGTGTGAGGACGACAACCATGTCCCGAACCTCATTTAAACATTACAAAATCCGAATTGTAAAAGTAGGTAGTTTTTCCTAATAACTCGAAGTAGAAGTGGTATATAACATCACCGCTGGAGTAGGTAGTGCAAGTACGTAAACCTGAGTACTGAACAAATCAACTGAATACTTAGTTAAACACCTCTGGTTAATATGAAAGTGTGTCTTATATTTGGAATATTGCCGCCATAGTATTTTGTTATGTTGTTTTATACCTTGATATGGTAGTCCTGTGATTTTTATCTAGTTGCATGAGTGGGTGTCTTCTGTAATATTTCAACTATACCTCCGTGCTCAGTAGTACCTCAATTATACAAAACTGCAATTATTGGTGTTGGAATATTTTGCACAATGCCTGCTGCCTTTTACTCTTTGCACCATTATGAGTGTGTGTAAAACTGGGCCTAACGACTTATTGTCTCTTATTGGCAATAAACGCATTGTTCCTGAATTATTGTGACTCGGTATTATTACATTAGGAGCTGTAGTTTGAAAGGCAGCATTAGGAGCTGTAGTTTGAAAGGCAGCATTTAGCAAACGTGGTTCATAACCAAGGTGGTTACGGTTAGCCTTTCAGAAACGTTTACTGATCGCTACAAATTGTCCACAGAATGTCGCGATTGTAACGTCGGCGCCAAACGTTCAACGTGCAAGAGTTGACGCGTTTTTCACGCGTCTGTCACGTTATCTTGTTTGCGGGGTGTTTTCAGAAAACCGACATTCACAGGCCAATACCTTCGCTGGAATTCATTTAGTCCTCGGCGCAGAAAAATTAACCTCATAGGCACACTCGTGCATAGAGCGTTGATGATATGTTCGGGTAACAAACTGAGTTTAGAACTTGACCACATCCGAAAAATCTTACTTGATAACGGTTACCCTGAACACGTCATCAGCCGCGGCATGGAGAGGAAATTAACGCAATTCAACGCAGAAAAACGAACAGAGCCCACCGCACGAACAATAAAAGATGTTTATATCCATCTACCTTGGATTGGCCCCATTTCCACCCGCTTTGAAAAACAATTGATTTCTGCTGTCGGTAAATGTTACGATACAGTCAAAACCAATGTGATTTTTACAACAACACAACTGCTCCCTTCAACACGCAAAGACGTGCTTCCTGCACTTCAACAAAGTAATGTAGTGTACGAATATAGGTGCCACTGTGATTGTGGCTACGTGGGAAGAACGTCAAGACGTCTGCAGGACCGCATAAACCAACATGTCCCCAGATTTATCAGAACACGTGCGTCACGCGATGTGAAAAGCTCACCCTTAACTCATCCACTTAAGATTGATGCGGATCGATCAAAGGCAATTAATTCTGCCATCGGCAAACATCTGTTGGATAATCCGATTTGTGCGAATAATTATCGAGACGACCGATTTCGAATCGTAGGTCGAGGCCGTTCACAATTCCATTTGTGTGCCTTGGAATCAACTTTTATCAAAATACACCAACCAAAACTCTGTCAACAAAAGGAGTTCGTGTATCACCTAAAAATAGTACATTGAACGCTCTCTCATTCGAAATTTCATGCTGGTGACGTCATATTTTGTGATACGATTGTTGATATACAATGTTCTTTCCAATTCTCTACTAGTTGCTGACGATTACCCCTGACGAGTGTCAGCCGAAAATATTCGGGTTCATTTCAATATGAATATACTATTTAATTGTATATTGAAGTTCTCTACCTCCAAGAAGCTCTTCAAATATTATATAGTGGTAGGCCTACATTTAGAAGTTTGCTCTACTCTACAATCTCTACATAATCAACTATATAAGGCTAATAACAAATAATGATGCATTTAATAACAGGTGCTAAAACAAAAAAGGCCTTCATTGCAGCCCACAACCCTTATGCACGACTTTGAATTGGCAGCCATTCGGGCATTCTCTGATGAATTTCCGAATGTGAAAATTACGGGGTGCCTGTTTCATCTCAGCCAAAGTGTACAAAGAAAGGTGCAGGAGTTAGGATTGAAAACTCAATATCTATCTGATCGCGACTTCTCCATTCAGGCAAGCCTTTGTATAGCCAATGACGTTATCGCTAAGTGATAATAACTTGAGGTTTTGTTACAGGTAAAGTCCTTGACGGCCCTGGCTTTTGTGCCGGAGTCAGACGTAGAACGTTGCTTTGGTATATTGACTTCCTCTGGCAATGGCTGGCCAAGTATTGCCGACGAATTGGCTAATTATTTTCGAGATACATATATAGGTAGGCTGTAGCACAATTCTATCGATATAGGCATATTTCAATAATTATCTTTTCTGCGTTAGGTAGCACAAACCATCAACAAGGTAGTGTCAGGCGGGCACTATTCCCACCCAGCGTGTGGAACGTGCGGCGACGTACCATCGATGAGATGCACCGAACGAACAACTCCGTTGAAGGATGGCATCGTGGCTTCGGCATACTGGTTGGGGGGTGCCACGTGAACATTTGGAGTTTTTTAGAATGTATTAAGTAAGTTTTTTATTGCATGCTGCTGTAGATCAGCGGTCCTCAAACTTTTTTAGACACGCCCCCTTGATGATAGTGAAAAATTTCGCGCGCCCCTTATCGTCATATCCGAAAAAAATATTTGTAAAAGCAATCAGTTTTAATCACATGATTAGCATTCTCCCGGATCAGCTAACTTTATTATCTCCGCCCTAAGATTCAGGCATATTATATATGGCATACTAATTACAAACATGGCATATTTTTGAAGGAAGGATGTCATACAAAAGCAAGTGGACTTAATTCAAACTTTCTCTGGCCAAGGACCGCGCCTACAAGAAAGAAGAAATACGTTACACTGAGCGAAAATTTGAAGCGACTCTGTGAGGAAACATGGACGAATGACACCATGCCAGAAACTTTTCTGAAGAGAGTGGCACATTAACTTAACTGAGTAAATATATAATGGCGATCAAGACAGATTTAGCGTAACGCCGTGCCTATATTGAAACTGAAATCACGAGCTTTCTGAGCCCTGCTCGTACCTGAGGTTTCTGAGGACGGAGCAGAGCTCTGCAAGCTTTCGAATTTTAGGTTTCAATAGACCTAAGTACTGCTAAATCTATGGCAATCACTATTACATATTTACAATCTGAATCTCTCGTGTAAAGTCAATTAGAGTGTCTTTCACTTCGTTTGTTTCGTTGTATTTATATGTCAGTCATGCCATATAAATAATAAATTTCAGGTCTACTGAACGAATGATTGTTTTCCAAAGTGTAGACTAGATTTTTTGGGGGATAGTGTACATCCGAAATTCCTCAGTCTCCTATTTCTGCAAGCCCTAGAAGTAACGAGTAGGCAAGGAGAGGCGAGAAAATATAGCACGAATCCTATATCACCTTTGCATACGAGCAGTCAAAGCTGGGGATAGGACATGCAGTGTGATGAGTGTGGAATATAAGCTAATAATCTATCTCAGGGCTCGGCAACTGTTCGTATGCTGCAGCGCGCCAAACATTTTTAATTTTGTCATATTTATCGTTTCAACCCAGGAATCCCACCAACCGCCTATCTGCTGCTGACAATATATATATATATATCGACTTTTCAATTAGATAAAATAAAATGAAAAGGGCAAAAGAAAACAGGAAACAAAAAAACATCAAGATAATCAGTTTTAGGCTCGTATTAAGCGTCTCCAACGTAGGCGACCGTGAGCGTCTTCAAGCGACAGCCCGCGTTGCGCTAGGTCAGTCTCCATTGTCGAGCGCCATGTTTTCCGATTCCAGCCACCTCTGCGCCATGGCTCCGTCGGAATGTGATTGATGATGGCGGCGGCTGGTTGATCGTCTTGATGCCGCACTAGATGGCCGGAATCAAAAGCGCACAAGTACAACACACGCGCGTCCACATCGTCCAAATATCATATGATCGACCGAAAAGATCACCGCTCTATAAAATATGCCGGACCTGATGTGTGGAACAGTATCCCGCCGGCCATCCGACAGTCGACGAGCATGTCCACATTCAAGTCGAAATACAAGCAATTACTATTAAGTAAATACAGTACATCCTCAAGATTACCGGACCACGACTGACCTATCGATCTCGCTTCCCATGACATGCCGCCCTATTCTTGTCGCTTTCTTTTTCTATACTGTATTCTTTACTTTCATTCAGTGTGCATGCCTCATCTTTACTACGCCTAGGCTAAGGTGGACTTTCTGATTCCATTGACAAATCCAAGTCGCTTCGACATCTTCCTGTCTATTCATTGTATCGCATTTTTTGTGGTGTATTGAACTGATGAAATAGCTAATAAACCAATGATGATGATGATTAGGCGGAAGCGTCGTTCAGCTGCCAGTAGACGCTGACAATGGCATCGGTTACGCCCGTGCTTCTTACAGTAATGGTAGCGAAGGGTAAAAAAGTTGGTCGCTACTGCATTACACGCACGTAATATGGTACGTAATCTGTACGTAATGTGGTTATGGTCTATGGTTACTTTGGTCGTCTCCAAGTCCACTGTGTTCGGTACCATAGTCATATAGTGTCAGTCCCATCAAATATGTTACGATGATATGGTAATATACATTCTCGGTAATGTCCATTCTCGGCAAAGTCCGTTCTCGGTAATGTCCATTTTCGGTAATAGCATTCTCGGTAATGTCCATTCTCGGTATTATCCATTTTCGGTAATGTCCATTCTCGGTAATGTCCGTTCTCGGTAATAGCATTCTCGGTAATGTCCATTCTCGGTAATAGGATTCTCGCTAATGTCCATTCTCGGTATTGTCCATTCTCGGTAATATCCATTCTCGGTAATGTCCGTTCTCGGTAATGTCCATTCTCGGTAATAGCATTCTCGGTAATGTCATTCTCGGTAATGTCCATTCTCGGTATTGGCAGTTCTCGGTAATGTCCGTTCTCGGTAATGTCCATTCTCGGTAATAGCATTCTCGGTAATGTCCATTCTCGGTATTAGCATTCTCGGTAATGTCATTCTCGGTAGTGTCCATTCTCGGTATTGTCCATTCTCGGTAATGTCCATTCTCGGTATTGTCCATTCTCGGTATTGTCCATTCTCGGTATTGTCTATTCTCGGTAATGTCCATTCTCGGTATTGTCCGTTCTCGGTAATGTCCATTCTCGGTAATAGCATTCTCGGTAATGTCCATCTCGGTAATAGCATTCTCGGTAATAGTAGGGTATCGGCCGGACCATAGTCAAATGACCAAAAATGTTACCTCTAAAGTCCAAATACATACCTCTGTTTTTCAATGGAATGCTTTATTATCAACCGCCAGGCAAAATACTATGATATATTATATCACGGATCATATGGGCCCTATTCTAGCAACAACGTTATTCGCAGAAAATGGAATGGACAATATGCGATGATTGGACGATTGAATTCAGTTGTAAACCACTAAAACAGAGTCTCTAACGAAGATATAACTTGAAGATTTCAATATTGTCTTGCTGTAATCGTGGTGCGTCGTTGGCCCTGCGTGAGGGAATATAAGAGATTGTAAACGAGGCCGCTGGAATTTTGTCCATTATTTTTATATCACCAACTCACTATTCGATTTCTCTGAAGACCGGGGTCAGAGTAATGCTAGCAGCAGTGCGACCAGCGATAGTTGATTTCTATTCTACGTGTAGCTATTATAATATTTATGTATAATATTCATGTTTTCCGAGTAAATTAGAAAAAGATTGTATTATACAGCATATTTCTAATGCAAGCGGTTTCATTATTGTTTCCGCCTCTGTGAATACCTATATTTGGTCCTCTCTCCCAGAAAACTCTGAACAGGATGTGCAATTTTTGCCTTCCTATTATGCAGTGTCAATGTCGCCGCCTTGTTCATGATAGTTAGGCTACTTGACTCATAACTCAACACTGTCGACAGATGGTAATAATGTGGCCGATGAACATGTTCGACAGTTAATTCCATTAGATAAGTGCTGTATAATACAATAATTTTTCAATTTACTCAGAACGACCTCGCGGGCCGGATGAAATGGTCTGACGGGCTGGATGCGGCCCGCGGGCCGTATGTTTGACACCCCTGCTCTAAGGCTTTGATCAGCACAGAAGCAATTGTAATATCTTTACCGAACGCATCCTATTCAACTGGTATTGGTTAATACAAAACTCATAGCAATAATAAAATCGAAGTATGTGCTACTCTGAAATCTACAAAAATCTGTTTGTATTATCGTTCATAGTAGTGATACCGATTTGAACCTTCTAAAATAATTGTCATCATCTAACCAGACTACTGAAAGTCGTTGCCGTCAGAAAAAACAATTTGCACGACGTTTGCTAAATGTGTCCTATAGTTAGGTGTACTAGAATTATTTGTAAAACACACACACCGTCAAAGAAATCGGAAATTTTTCAGTTGTCATTCGCTAAAGTAAATGTCATCACAATACTCAGTCACTAAAGCACCTTACTTGTATGCGATTGAATCCCTAGCAACTCACTAAATGAAACCCCAAGAAATTTTACTCAGTCAACGGATATTAAACAGCGTCACTTAATTGATGTAGATTGTTTTACTAAATGCAAATCATATCGGACCAGCAGAAAACAATTTTCACTCGCTAGGTAATGAAACCGATGTGTGGGTCTTCATTCAATATTATTTTTGTGTCAAATACTTTGCAATAAACACACTGGACTGGAGTGGTTGAGCTTTACATCATCAAGCTGTCATCTGTAAATCAAGATTACATCCAACTTGTAACTGTATCGTTTAACTACCGGGTTGTATGCACAGTTTGCTATTTTTGTCATTTAGTGATTGCTGAACATACCAAACGATACACATTCGCTTCCGAAATACGGCGTTGATCTTAATTTGCTTTGTCGCGATAATCGAAGTACATTTGTTTCGAATTCATAACAACCGACTTCTCTATAACATGACGCATTTTTGAAAAGTTATGCTTAGAAGATTGGTTGCATATCACGAAAAATAATATACCACTCATATTGATACTGTTACTCCATTGATCGGTATTTTCAAACGAGTAAAATTTATTACCTGAGTTTCTCCGCTTACTATATGTAAATGTAAACTCATCCGTCTTTCAACATCACAAAGACATCGATAAAAAGTAGGCAATCAAATGCGACAAGTTTAACTTTTGTAGGTTGTGTCTGATTATCCTAAACAACTCATTTCCTACCAAAGGTATATGAAAGATATTCATGTCACATGAAAAGATTCGCTCGATATTTCCACGCTACGAACCTGTGCAATGATTGGTGGCGCTCTCAAACTGTTTCGTTGTCTCAAGAACTTTATTGTATGAAAGGATGTTCGTGAATCTTATTATTCAAATAGTTCAACACAGAACTAGTACTCACAGATACATCAGAGTTGTTTACACAAAGGTTTGTATGTGTACAGTATGTGAATACCATGCGTAAGTCCAGCACAATTGCGGTATCTGTCTGAGTTTAGGTAACACAAATTTATTACAATGAGCCACGTAAACTTTCGTGAAAGAAAAGCATAGTCACTACCCGAGGGTTCTGTCAATGTCATATGAATAAATCAGCTACTCCAACAACAGAGCACATATGTTTTCTAGTGACGACCCTTACATCTTACACGCAAATCAATCTACTTCGCTAACGAAAAGTGCTGAGTCATCACATGATTGACCTCACAACAAAACAATCAGTAGGTGGAACGATATTAAAAATATCCCTAATCCATTACACGCCAGTGACAAATTGCGCAATGGATATGTTTTGTGAATCGAATTGTTGTTCAGCGTCAAGTCTTCGTGTTGAGCCATACATTTGAACGACACAATCACAATCCAATTAAAACGACCAATCTATTTACATTTTATCCCAAACTGGCACACACAGAAAAATAAATTCCGATCTAGTTGAACATGTAGCTGGGAAATATGTTTACTAATCTGTATCAAAATCATCGTCTTCTGTTTACGGTGTTAGTGTGTGTTTCTTACCTGTGGATCCGTATTAAAATTAGACTCGACATGACTGAACGCACGGAGGTGGAAATCTCATCGACTTACACGTGGTATTGGTTACGGTTTCAAAACGAACCATCTATTTTGCATTGTCGAGACCGAGCGAGTCAGTTGCACCAAATCAAATCAACATACAACAACCTTATTACAGTCGTAATAACATTTTAATTTCCCGCCCCTCGTAATACAAGTATATTGTACAACTCGACAACTACGTTTAACAAGACCAATCACACTACCAACGTTGAACACACGATACCTACCCAAGTAAAAATATCATTTTCGTTTGGACAACTGCCAATTACCTGCGTAAAATTACCATTTTCACTTGGAGGTCCGCCGTTACCTGAGTAAAAATACCATTGTCCTTTGGAGATCAATCGTTTACCCAGAGTAACAATACATTTTCACTTGGGGTCTATCGTTTCCTAGAGTAACAAAACCATTTTCGTTTGGAAATATATTTTTTCTCTGAGTAACAAACCCTTTTCGTTTAGAAATATATTTTTTCTCTGAGTAACAAACCATTTTCACTTGGAAATATATTTTTTCCCTGAGTAACAATACCGTTTCACTTGGAAATCTATCTTTTCCCTGAGTAACAGACCATTTTCACTTGGAGATGTGATGTTTACCTGAGTAAAATAGCATGTTAGTTTTAAAATCTGACAACCACACCCGACAATTCTATATTTTCGTATAGTCTTTACAACGAACAGGTCTGAAATGTACACGCGCAGTGATTTCGATGCATTTGTGTAATCACATATTCACTTGGTATGGAGCACCACATCAAAATCACCGGTTAGCCACACACAATAACAACGCGCGGTTTCGATATGACTGCGATGTCCGGGTTAGTGCTTTGGATTTTCCAGAATCAATCGGTCTAAAGTTGTAATCCTCTCGACTTTGTTAACTCGTTGATACATGGATATGACAATCTTCGTGAAATGCATGAATGCGTGCTCCCCATAGTGCCAACGATTCCGGGTTTCAGGTGAATATTTTTCATGCTCACACTATACAGATTATAGGTACAGGGGATATGTAGTGTTAAATCGTTTTTTTGTCAATGCATATCGCCCCATTCAGAATGAAATTACAAATCCAATACAGGTCAGTTCATAACCGGGTCCGGATATTCAACGCAAAGCGATAAAGCAGAACCAATGACCAAATGCAACTAAGCATGTAGATTCACAACCTTTGTTTTGTTTCCGTGAATGATGACAACGCGTATCGAATATACTTTACGATTGTTCACCCTTATCAAGTATTCACATAAATGAGGTGTATGACATTACATACAATGTGTTGGTGTACAAGTGTTGGGAGTTTATGCGGGCCTCGATCCGTAGACAACATTATCATACCCTCCAGGACTTCGTTACTGTATCGCGAGACCAATAAAATCGATTTTGTATCTAACTTACCATACGTCCTCTTTTAAGAGGATTTGTCCTCTTCTTGAATATTTTGGTTAAATAAAGGTTACAATTCGACTGAGATATAGGAAATTAGTACTGAGGTAACGTTTCGGTGGGTATTTCGGGAGTTGAGCCGGGAAGTTTACCTTTTTTCAGTCAACCAACCACAAAGTCGGGAAAATTGACAATTTTTTTGAAAAAGCGTCCTCTTTTCAGATTTCCAAAATATGGTAACCCGAGTCAGTGGCGTATAACTTTTACCCAATACAATCAAATTCTCTGTATTCGAAACCAACAAACTTCCTATGGACTTTGGGCACTCCAAGTCATGCCGCGTAAACAGAAACGATCCATGCATATGCACTATATTTAAGACAGAGTTCATCTTGATCGGTAATTTATCAGGTGTCCGGTCAATACCGAGAAAACCATTGCCGAGAATAGACACCACCGAGAATGGACATTACCGAGAATGGACACCACAGAGAATGGACATTACCGAGAATGGATATTACCGAGAATGCAATATATGAAATGCAGGCATGTTATGTATATGCACAGGTCGTGTGAGTGCATCACGGCGTTGCCACATTCGTTATCGATGCTCAGGTATAAATTTCTCGACAACGTCAGTCCCAGTAAGATATATCCTTGACATTGGCCATTCTCGGTAATGTCCATTCTCGGTGGTGTCTATTCTCGGTCCTGACCATTCTCGGTATTGTCCATTCTCGGTAATGGCAGTCTCGGTAATGGTTTTCTCGGTATTGGTATTGAACCAATTTATCATTCATTGTGCGGCTGAATTATTATGTCTTTTCTGCTCTTTCTGCATTTTCACGTGAAATTGGTAATAGATAACCGAGCACACACCTTTAATCGTTGGGATTGATATAAACCACAATTGATAAAGAGGAAGTATCTGTAAAGGAATGGTGCTGAAGAACGCCCAACAAAAACAAAAAAGAAAGAAAGGTAATATATATATATATATATATATATATGTAAGCCTAAACATGGATTGCCATCTATACGTCTAACAACAAAAATATTGAAACAAATATTGGATATCCTGCAAACATTAATAACATTTATCGTATTCATATCGTAAACCTCACCAATCAAATATAAGAATTTAATGAAGAAAGCAGGGATTTTATATCTTGTTCTAGATATCCCTGGGAGACAATATTTGATATTTCTGCAACTGACCGGAATCCATGCGGATTACTTACAATTTCAACTTTAGTTTTCGCCATATTCGCAACCTTTACGTAAAGATATTGACTGGTCATTTTGAGCGGCTAGAGAAAGATTTACGTTTTACGATTTACAGCAGGATGGGAAGTACAGTCGGGAAACAGTTCAAGAGCAAAGTCACTGGAACTGGCCATGGTTATCGGCAAAGTGTTCACGGTATATTAAAATTTTATACTTTGATATCAAGATGCAAGATGTTAAAAGCTATTCCATTGATAAAATAACAACAAAGCAATGTAGTGTACGAACATAAGTGCCACTGTGATTGTAGCTACGTGGGAAGAACGTCAAACCGTCTGCAGGAACGCAAAATCTAGCATGTCCCTAGTTTTATCAGTACATGTGCATCACGATTGGTGAAAAGCTCGCCCTTAACTCATCCACTCATCGCAAGCTTGATGCTGACCGATCGAAGGCCATTAATTCTGCAATCGGCAGACATCTGTTGGATAATCCGATTTGTGCGAATATTATAGAGACGACAAATTTCGCGTTATAGGGAGGGGCCGTTCACACTTTCACTTGTGTGCCTTGGAGTCGAATTTTATCAAAATTCACCAACCAAAACTCTGTCAACAGAAGGAGCTCGTGTACCACCTGGGAATAGTGCTCTGAACGCTCTCTCATTAGAGGTTTCATGCTGGTGACGTCATATTTGTGATACGATTGTTGCTAAACAATGTTCTTTCTTATTCTCTACTAGTTGCTGACGATTACCCCTGACGAGTGTCAACCGAAAATATTCGGGTTTCATTTCAATAGGAATATACTATTCAATGATAAAATAAATAAAACATATAATTTTTAACTGACTGAGAACTTTGTGAGGTAACGTAGGCCTGGAAACATGTTCGATGTGACTTGAAGTTCAAGCCGTCTCCTGTGACGACATGCGAGCGACAAATACGAGCTGACGCGCTAAATCGCGCAGTTTGCACGATCATTCGTTTCCGATTCCTTCATTTTGTGGATGACCCGGTGTCGCTGTTGCCAGGTGTTTTCGTGCGACGCAATGTCGTCGTAGTACGTCTGGCGGTAGTGGGAAATGAGCATGGTAGCTCATGTTAACTGATGTCATAGCATGTCAACTGATAAGGTGCTTGATCCGACTCCGAAACGCCTGTCTTTTCGATATCGTCGAAGATAAGAATATTATTCCAATTGGCGCAGTCGGATTATCCACGGCCTTCGACGCGAAAGACTTCGGATCTTGACGGTAGCACGCTTATCTGGCAAGGCAATTTTACCTCGCCTTAGCAGACTCACTGTACCGTAACATTACATGAATACCATCATGAACATATTTGATGAACAAAACCCTCGAAATGTCACTCCCGAGTATAGGGGTTCTCAAACTGTGGGTCATGACCCACTGGCGGGTCACAAGAGAATTTTGAAGTGAACCACAGAGCTATTTAGAAATTTAGAGATTTAGTGAAAGTTTAAATAATATTTTAATGTTATTCGATCAAAACATATATTCCTATTATCGAATTATACTTTAACTACATCAAGCCTTTCAGCCAATTCTGGTGAGACTTATTAGAGACACGAATTGAGTCACAATGTAAAAGTCGAAATGGAGGGACAGTGTCTTTTGTCTACGCCTATGATAACCTATCTCAGCAAACACCCGATGTCCAGTTGACTTCCTGCGGAAAAGACGCAGGACGCCCAGTGTTACTTCCCCGGAGTGGATTTGTCGACTACTAGAAGCGTCCTAAACACTTCCTGAGTTGGTCTACTATGGACGTGAAGCGACTCCATATGGACGCATTGGATCTGATGTGAACGTGACGCGACTCCCTATGGATGCGTCAGACCTACTGTGGACGCGACGTGACTCCCTATGGATATATCATTTACCACCTGTTCTATTCCTCAGGATTACTATATCAGGACTCCCCTCCTAACCTGGTGCAATTACATTGAATTCAACATCATACAAACTATCGAACTGTTTATATTGGGTTACTGTAAAACGACAATTGCAAAATACAAGTACAACATTAACTAATGAACTATTACTGGTAAACAAAGTTCAGGCTTACGTGAAAAATCGATCAGGAAATCACTACGAATAAATGTGTCAGTGGGATTTTGTATATAACAGCAAGTTCTAAGTCAATTTTATATTACCATTACAAACATTTCAATTGAAGTGCATCATGAAATTAGAAATAAACGTGTCACATGACTTTGAAAAAGTGAAACTGCTAATACAACTAAAACAGGGAAAAGCATGGAGCAATCATAAGTAAAATTTACATTGCATATTATAAAACGATGCATCATTTGCACCGCATCATGTTAAGAGCGCGAGTGCGTATTCGCAATAAACTTGGTTGCAACAACAGTTTTCTTCTTGGTCTTTGTTTTGCCTGAAACATATACAACAATGTCAGCAAATCATTTGTAGAGCCACTCTGCTGACATAGCACATGAAATTTGCGTCAGAGCTGCTTCAATTTCTATTCCCTCATGCATTAATTGTGATCCGCTACTTCTACTTGTGCTGAGTGATAATTTATGACGCTACTACAATGTCTACTCGAGTGCGGGAGCTTATGACGTTGTGATACAGAGTATGAAACCCGTCAATCAAATTATATTGTGGAAACACCTCAAGTACATACTTCAGTACTTTCCAGAACTTCTACTTTACCTAAAATAGTTTTGATAAGCCATGTATATCGCTGCTTGAGTGCTTGAACCCGAGCAGAAATACATTGCGTTACTCTTACTTGTACTAGACTACTGACGCTACAAATATTTCTAATTGAGTGCTGAACATGATTGCTTTCCTTATCTCTGTTTAAAAGCATACAACTACGACATTCCTCAAGTCTCCATATTTTGACCATGTCGACACTTGGAAGTAGTTTGATGTCTTGTAAATCGCTATTTATACTATTTAGTACGGTACTAACGATGAATACTTTGACCACCTTTATTTGGAACTATCACCTACTACAACTAGGGCTTGCCACGAATCTGAATAGACTCAATAGAGTAACGATAAGTCGAAACAGATGATCTTTTAGGGTACATAAATTGTATTCAACAAGAATTAGAATTCCGATTCTATGTACCACTGCGAGGCCTAAAAACATAGATTCGTCATATCGCAGAACATGGCACATGTAGGACGTAGCTACGCACGATCGTGTGAATGACAAATGTATTGTCTCAAAGTACAATAAAATAGGAATTATCTTAAATCTAAAAAAACATTCTTCGATATGATGTAGAGCCGGTATTCATTTTCTTCGAACTCGCATACGAGATAGATATTTCAACTTTTCCTTGTTCATAATGTTGTCACATCATATAGAGCAGAGGCTTCAAATTCAAATGTGGTCGCAGGTCAATTTTCAGATTTTTGACGACGCAGCAAGATAGGGATATTCAATGTATAATTTCCATGTAGGCCTTATTTGACGGGAGCTTGCAGACAGGCATTCCAAAAACATCTCGAGAATGTAATTTACTATTGTATTATTCACGTTTGACACGAAAAAAATCACAGTTTTGAATAGTTCAATAAAATTATTTTTGTGCTGGGCATAATTTGTTAAAATAATGAGTTATAGAGATGATGCAATAGGATGCATCATGACATCATCAAACTCTGGGTTATACTATTTCAGTTGGTGGACCTTTGACGTGTCACAGTTGTATTTTAAAATCTACTGAAATTTGATCTGGTATCAGAGCATTTGAGCGGTGTAGCCTAATCCGGGTTTTGATATAGTCGTGATAAGTAGGCTGTTGCTACTGTCATTACCAAAGTCAAATTAATTCAGAATTAGATGTTGGCTTCGATTATTATTGGAACATATCAACAACTTTAGCCATAGTAATAGCA
>NW_027648731.1:0-34749 GCF_051294905.1 Botryllus schlosseri | reverse complement strand
CGAGGGCCTACAGTTACAACTCTGCTACCAGATTGTAGCAATTCAAAAGTTACATCGAATGAGCCTATCGGCGTATTCCTGGCTATTGTAGTTTAGGAGATATTGGCAGATTTAGCCATTTTGGGGGGTATGAAAATTTAGGAAAAGTTCAATTCCACCAAGATTTCTCTATGTTCCCGAGGGCCTACAGTTACAACTCTGCTACCAGATTGTAGCAATTCAAAAGTTACATCGAATGAGCCTATCGGCGTATTCCTGGCTATTGTAGTTTAGGAGATATTGGCAGATTTAGCCATTTTGGGGGGTATGAAAATTTATGAAAAGTTCAATTCCACCAAGATTTCTCTATGTTCCCGAGGGCCTACAGTTACAACTCTGCTACCAGATTGTAGCAATTCAAAAGTTACATCGAATGAGCCTATCGGCGTATTCCTGGCTATTGTAGTTTAGGAGATATTGGCATATTTAGCCATTTTGGGGGGTATGAAAATTTATGAAAAGTTCAATTCCACCAAGATTTCTCTATGTTCCCGAGGGCCTACAGTTACAACTCTGCTACCAGATTGTAGCAATTCAAAAGTTACATCGAATGAGCCTATCGGCGTATTCCTGGCTATTGTAGTTTAGGAGATATTGGCAGATTTAGCCATTTTGGGGGGTATGAAAATTTATGAAAAGTTCAATTCCACCAAGATTTCTCTATGTTCCCGAGAGCCTACAGTTACAACTCTGCTACCAGATTGTAGCAATTCAAAAGTTACATCGAATGAGCCTATCGGCGTATTCCTGGCTATTGTAGTTTAGGAGATATTGGCAGATTTAGCCATTTTGGGGGGTATGAAAATTTATGAAAAGTTCAATTCCACCAAGATTTCTCTATGTTCCCGAGGGCCTACAGTTACAACTCTGCTACCAGATTGTAGCAATTCAAAAGTTACATCGAATGAGCCTATCGGCGTATTCCTGGCTATTGTAGTTTAGGAGATATTGGCAGATTTAGCCATTTTGGGGGGTATGAAAATTTATGAAAAGTTCAATTCCACCAAGATTTCTCTATGTTCCCGAGGGCCTACAGTTACAACTCTGCTACCAGATTGTAGCAATTCAAAAGTTACATCGAATGAGCCTATCGGCGTATTCCTGGCTATTGTAGTTTAGGAGATATTGGCACATTTAGCCATTTTGGGGGGTATGAAAATTTATGAAAAGTTCAATTCCACCAAGATTTCTCTATGTTCCCGAGGGCCTACAGTTACAACTCTGCTACCAGATTGTAGCAATTCAAAAGTTACATCGAATGAGCCTATCGGCGTATTCCTGGCTATTTTAGTTTAGGAGATATTGGCAGATTTAGCCATTTTGGGGGGTATGAAAATTTATGAAAAGTTCCATTCCACCAAGATTTCTCTATGTTCCCGAGGGCCTACAGTTACAACTCTGCTACCAGATTGTAGCAATTCAAAAGTTACATCGAATGAGCCTATCGGCGTATTCCTGGCTATTGTAGTTTAGGAGATATTGGCAGATTTAGCCATTTTGGGGGGTATGAAAATTTAGGAAAAGTTCAATTCCACCAAGATTTCTCTATGTTCCCGAGGGCCTACAGTTACAACTCTGCTACCAGATTGTAGCAATTCAAAAGTTACATCGAATGAGCCTATCGGCGTATTCCTGGCTATTGTAGTTTAGGACATATTGGCAGATTTAGCCATTTTGGGGGGTATGAAAATTTATGAAAAGTTCAATTCCACCAAGATTTCTCTATGTTCCCGAGGGCCTACAGTTACAACTCTGCTACCAGATTGTAGCAATTCAAAAGTTACATCGAATGAGCCTATCGGCGTATTCCTGGCTATTGTAGTTTAGGAGATATTGGCAGATTTAGCCATTTTGGGGGGTATGAAAATTTATGAAAAGTTCAATTCCACCAAGATTTCTCTATGTTCCCGAGGGCCTACAGTTACAACTCTGCTACCAGATTGTAGCAATTCAAAAGTTACATCGAATGAGCCTATCGGCGTATTCCTGGCTATTGTAGTTTAGGAGATATTGGCAGATTTAGCCATTTTGGGGGGTATGAAAATTTATGAAAAGTTCAATTCCACCAAGATTTCTCTATGTTCCCGAGGGCCTACAGTTACAACTCTGCTACCAGATTGTAGCAATTCAAAAGTTACATCGAATGAGCCTATCGGCGTATTCCTGGCTATTTTAGTTTAGGAGATATTGGCAGATTTAGCCATTTTGGGGGGTATGAAAATTTATGAAAAGTTCAATTCCACCAAGATTTCTCTATGTTCCCGAGAGCCTACAGTTACAACTCTGCTACCAGATTGTAGCAATTCAAAAGTTACATCGAATGAGCCTATCGGCGTATTCCTGGCTATTGTAGTTTAGGAGATATTGGCAGATTTAGCCATTTTGGGGGGTATGAAAATTTATGAAAAGTTCAATTCCACCAAGATTTCTCTATGTTCCGAGGGCCTACAGTTACAACTCTGCTACCAGATTGTAGCAATTCAAAAGTTACATCGAATGAGCCTATCGGCGTATTCCTGGCTATTTTAGTTTAGGAGATATTGGCAGATTTAGCCATTTTGGGGGGTATGAAAATTTATGAAAAGTTCAATTCCACCAAGATTTCTCTATGTTCCCGAGGGCCTACAGTTACAACTCTGCTACCAGATTGTAGCAATTCAAAAGTTACATCGAATGAGCCTATCGGCGTATTCCTGGCTATTGTAGTTTAGGAGATATTGGCAGATTTAGCCATTTTGGGGGGTATGAAAATTTATGAAAAGTTCAATTCCACCAAGATTTCTCTATGTTCCCGAGGGCCTACAGTTAAAACTCTGCTACCAGATTGTAGCAATTCAAAAGTTACATCGAAGGAGCCTATCGGCGTATTCCTGGCTATTGTAGTTTAGGACATATTGGCAGATTTAGCCATTTTGGGGGGTATGAAAATTTATGAAAAGTTCAATTCCACCAAGATTTCTCTATGTTCCCGAGGGCCTACAGTTACAACTCTGCTACCAGATTGTAGCAATTCAAAAGTTACATCGAATGAGCCTATCGGCGTATTCCTGGCTATTGTAGTTTAGGAGATATTGGCATATTTAGCCATTTTGGGGGGTATGAAAATTTATGAAAAGTTCAATTCCACCAAGATTTCTCTATGTTCCCGAGGGCCTACAGTTACAACTCTGCTACCAGATTGTAGCAATTCAAAAGTTACATCGAATGAGCCTATCGGCGTATTCCTGGCTATTGTAGTTTAGGAGATATTGGCAGATTTAGCCATTTTGGGGGGTATGAAAATTTATGAAAAGTTCAATTCCACCAAGATTTCTCTATGTTCCCGAGGGCCAACAGTTACAACTCTGCTACCAGATTGTAGCAATTCAAAAGTTACATCGAATGAGCCTATCGGCGTATTCCTGGCTATTTTAGTTTAGGAGATATTGGCAGATTTAACCATTTTGGGGGGTATGAAAATTTATGAAAAGTTCAATTCCACCAAGATTTCTCTATGTTCCCGAGGGCCTACAGTTACAACTCTGCTACCAGATTGTAGCAATTCAAAAGTTACATCGAATGAGCCTATCGGCGTATTCCTGGCTATTGTAGTTTAGGAGATATTGGCAGATTTAGCCATTTTGGGGGGTATGAAAATTTATGAAAAGTTCAATTCCACCAAGATTTCTCTATGTTCCCGAGGGCCTACAGTTACAACTCTGCTACCAGATTGTAGCACTTCAAAAGTTACATCGAATGAGCCTATCGGCGTATTCCTGGCTATTGTAGTTTAGGAGATATTGGCAGATTTAGCCATTTTGGGGGGGTATGAAAATTTATGAAAAGTTCAATTCCACCAAGATTTCTCTATGTTCCCGAGGGTCTACAGTTACAACTCTGCTACCAGATTGTAGCAATTCAAAAGTTACATCGAATGAGCCTATCGGCGTATTCCTGGCTATTGTAGTTTAGAACATATTGGCAGATTTAGCCATTTTGGGGGGTATGAAAATTTATGAAAAGTTCAATTCCACCAAGATTTCTCTATGTTCCCGAGGGCCTACAGTTACAACTCTGCTACCAGATTGTAGCAATTCAAAAGTTACATCGAATGAGCCTATCGGCGTATTCCTGGCTATTGTAGTTTAGGAGATATTGGCAGATTTAGCCATTTTTGGGGGTATGAAAATTTATGAAAAGTTCAATTCCACCAAGATTTCTCTATGTTCCCGAGGGCCTACAGTTACAACTCTGCTACCAGATTGTAGCAATTCAAAAGTTACATCGAATGAGCCTATCGGCGTATTCCTGGCTATTTTAGTTTAGGAGATATTGGCAGATTTAGCCATTTTGGGGGGTATGAAAATTTATGAAAAGTTCAATTCTACCAAGATTTCTCTATGTTCCCGAGGGCCTACAGTTACAACTCTGCTACCAGATTGTAGCAATTCAAAAGTTACATCGAATGAGCCTATCGGCGTATTCCTGGCTATTGTAGTTTAGGAGATATTGGCAGATTTAGCCATTTTGGGGGGTATGAAAATTTATGAAAAGTTCAATTCCACCAAGATTTCTCTATGTTCCCGAGGGCCTACAGTTACAACTCTGCTACCAGATTGTAGCAATTCAAAAGTTACATCGAATGAGCCTATCGGCGTATTCCTGGCTATTTTAGTTTAGGAGATATTGGCAGATTTAGCCATTTTGGGGGGTATGAAAATTTATGAAAAGTTCAATTCCACCAAGATTTCTCTATGTTCCCGAGGGCCTACAGTTACAACTCTGCTACCAGATTGTAGCAATTCAAAAGTTACATCGAATGAGCCTATCGGCGTATTCCTGGCTATTGTAGTTTAGGAGATATTGGCAGATTTAGCCATTTTGGGGGGTATGAAAATTTAGGAAAAGTTCAATTCCACCAAGATTTCTCTATGTTCCCGAGGGCCTACAGTTACAACTCTGCTACCAGATTGTAGCAATTCAAAAGTTACATCGAATGAGCCTATCGGCGTATTCCTGGCTATTGTAGTTTAGGACATATTGGCAGATTTAGCCATTTTGGGGGGTATGAAAATTTATGAAAAGTTCAATTCCACCAAGATTTCTCTATGTTCCCGAGGGCCTACAGTTACAACTCTGCTACCAGATTGTAGCAATTCAAAAGTTACATCGAATGAGCCTATCGGCGTATTCCTGGCTATTGTAGTTTAGGAGATATTGGCAGATTTAGCCATTTTGGGGGGTATGAAAATTTATGAAAAGTTCAATTCCACCAAGATTTCTCTATGTTCCCGAGGGCCTACAGTTACAACTCTGCTACCAGATTGTAGCAATTCAAAAGTTACATCGAATGAGCCTATCGGCGTATTCCTGGCTATTTTAGTTTAGGAGATATTGGCAGATTTAGCCATTTTGGGGGGTATGAAAATTTATGAAAAGTTCAATTCCACCAAGATTTCTCTATGTTCCCGAGGGCCTACAGTTACAACTCTGCTACCAGATTGTAGCAATTCAAAAGTTACATCGAATGAGCCTATCGGCGTATTCCTGGCTATTGTAGTTTAGGAGATATTGGCAGATTTAGCCATTTTGGGGGGTATGAAAATTTATGAAAAGTTCAATTCCACCAAGATTTCTTTATGTTCCCGAGGGCCTACAGTTACAACTCTGCTACCAGATTGTAGCAATTCAAAAGTTACATCGAATGAGCCTATCGGCGTATTCCTGGCTATTTTAGTTTAGGAGATATTGGCAGATTTAGCCATTTTGGGGGGTATGAAAATTTATGAAAAGTTCAATTCCACCAAGATTTCTCTATGTTCCCGAGGGCCTACAGTTACAACTCTGCTACCAGATTGTAGCAATTCAAAAGTTACATCGAATGAGCCTATCGGCGTATTCCTGGCTATTGTAGTTTAGGAGATATTGGCAGATTTAGCCATTTTGGGGGGTATGAAAATATAGGAAAAGTTCAATTCCACCAAGATTTCTCTATGTTCCCGAGGGCCTACAGTTACAACTCTGCTACCAGATTGTAGCAATTCAAAAGTTACATCGAATGAGCTTATCGGCGTATTCCTGGCTATTGTAGTTTAGGACATATTGGCAGATTTAGCCATTTTGGGGGGTATGAAAATTTATGAAAAGTTCAATTCCACCAAGATTTCTCTATGTTCCCGAGGGTCTACAGTTACAACTCTGCTACCAGATTGTAGCAATTCAAAAGTTACATCGAATGAGCCTATCGGCGTATTCCTGGCTATTGTAGTTTAGGAGATATTGGCAGATTTAGCCATTTTTGGGGGTATGAAAATTTATGAAAAGTTCAATTCCACCAAGATTTCTCTATGTTCCCGAGGGCCTACAGTTACAACTCTGCTACCAGATTGTAGCAATTCAAAAGTTACATCGAATGAGCCTATCGGCGTACTCCTGGCTATTTTAGTTTAGGAGATATTGGCAGATTTAGCCATTTTGGGGGGTATGAAAATTTATGAAAAGTTCAATTCCACCAAGATTTCTCTATGTTCCCGAGGGCCTACAGTTACAACTCTGCTACCAGATTGTAGCAATTCAAAAGTTACATCGAATGAGCCTATCGGCGTATTCCTGGCTATTGTAGTTTAGGAGATATTGGCAGATTTAGCCATTTTGGGGGGTATGAAAATTTATGAAAAGTTCAATTCCACCAAGATTTCTCTATGTTCCCGAGGGCCTACAGTTACAACTCTGCTACCAGATTGTAGCAATTCAAAAGTTACATCGAATGAGCCTATCGGCGTACTCCTGGCTATTTTAGTTTAGGAGATATTGGCAGATTTAGCCATTTTGGGGGGTATGAAAATTTATGAAAAGTTCAATTCCACCAAGATTTCTCTATGTTCCCGAGGGCCTACAGTTACAACTCTGCTACCAGATTGTAGCAATTCAAAAGTTACATCGAATGAGCCTATCGGCGTATTCCTGGCTATTGTAGTTTAGGAGATATTGGCAGATTTAGCCATTTTGGGGGGTATGAAAATTTATGAAAAGTTCAATTCCACCAAGATTTCTCTATGTTCCCGAGGGCCTACAGTTACAACTCTGCTACCAGATTGTAGCAATTCAAAAGTTACATCGAATGAGCCTATCGGCGTATTCCTGGCTATTGTAGTTTAGGAGATATTGGCAGATTTAGCCATTTTGGGGGGTATGAAAATTTATGAAAAGTTCAATTCCACCAAGATTTCTCTATGTTCCCGAGGGCCTACAGTTACAACTCTGCTACCAGATTGTAGCAATTCAAAAGTTACATCGAATGAGCCTATCGGCGTATTCCTGGCTATTGTAGTTTAGGAGATATTGGCAGATTTAGCCATTTTGGGGGGTATGAAAATTTATGAAAAGTTCAATTCCACCAAGATTTCTCTATGTTCCCGAGGGCCTACAGTTACAACTCTGCTACCAGATTGTAGCAATTCAAAAGTTACATCGAATGAGCCTATCGGCGTATTCCTGGCTATTGTAGTTTAGGACATATTGGCAGATTTAGCCATTTTGGGGGGTATGAAAATTTATGAAAAGTTCAATTCCACCAAGATTTCTCTATGTTCCCGAGGGCCTACAGTTACAACTCTGCTACCAGATTGTAGCAATTCAAAAGTTACATCGAATGAGCCTATCGGCGTATTCCTGGCTATTGTAGTTTAGTAGATATTGGCAGATTTAGCCATTTTGGGGGGTATGAAAATTTATGAAAAGTTCAATTCCACCAAGATTTCTCTATGTTCCCGAGGGCCTACAGTTACAACTCTGCTACCAGATTGTAGCAATTCAAAAGTTACATCGAATGAGCCTATCGGCGTATTCCTGGCTATTTTAGTTTAGGAGATATTGGCAGATTTAGCCATTTTGGGGGGTATGAAAATTTATGAAAAGTTCAATTCCACCAAGATTTCTCTATGTTCCCGAGGGCCTACAGTTACAACTCTGCTACCAGATTGTAGCAATTCAAAAGTTACATCGAATGAGCCTATCGGCGTATTCCTGGCTATTGTAGTTTAGGAGATATTGGCAGATTTAGCCATTTTGGGGGGTATGAAAATTTATGAAAAGTTCAATTCCACCAAGATTTCTCTATGTTCCCGAGGGCCTACAGTTACAACTCTGCTACCAGATTGTAGCAATTCAAAAGTTACATCGAATGAGCCTATCGGCGTATTCCTGGCTATTGTAGTTTAGGAGATATTGGCATATTTAGCCATTTTGGGGGGTATGAAAATTTATGAAAAGTTCAATTCCAACAAGATTTCTCTATGTTCCCGAGGGCCTACAGTTACAACTCTGCTACAAGATTGTAGCAATTCAAAAGTTACATCGAATGAGCCTATCGGCGTATTCCTGGCTATTGTAGTTTAGGAGATATTGGCAGATTTAGCCATTTTGGGGGGTATGAAAATTTATGAAAAGTTCAATTCCACCAAGATTTCTCTATGTTCCCGAGAGCCTACAGTTACAACTCTGCTACCAGATTGTAGCAATTCAAAAGTTACATCGAATGAGCCTATCGGCGTATTCCTGGCTATTGTAGTTTAGGAGATATTGGCAGATTTAGCCATTTTGGGGGGTATGAAAATTTATGAAAAGTTCAATTCCACCAAGATTTCTCTATGTTCCCGAGGGCCTACAGTTACAACTCTGCTACCAGATTGTAGCAATTCAAAAGTTACATCGAATGAGCCTATCGGCGTATTCCTGGCTATTGTAGTTTAGGAGATATTGGCATATTTAGCCATTTTGGGGGGTATGAAAATTTATGAAAAGTTCAATTCCACCAAGATTTCTCTATGTTCCCGAGGGCCTACAGTTACAACTCTGCTACCAGATTGTAGCAATTCAAAAGTTACATCGAATGAGCCTATCGGCGTATTCCTGGCTATTTTAGTTTAGGAGATATTGGCAGATTTAGCCATTTTGGGGGGTATGAAATTTATGAAAAGTTCAATTCCACCAAGATTTCTCTATGTTCCCGAGGGCCTACAGTTACAACTCTGCTACCAGATTGTAGCAATTCAAAAGTTACATCGAATGAGCCTATCGGCGTATTCCTGGCTATTGTAGTTTAGGACATATTGGCAGATTTAGCCATTTTGGGGGGTATGAAAATTTATGAAAAGTTCAATTCCACCAAGATTTCTCTATGTTCCCGAGGGCCTACAGTTACAACTCTGCTACCAGATTGTAGCAATTCAAAAGTTACATCGAATGAGCCTATCGGCGTATTCCTGGCTATTGTAGTTTAGTAGATATTGGCAGATTTAGCCATTTTGGGGGGTATGAAAATTTATGAAAAGTTCAATTCCACCAAGATTTCTCTATGTTCCCGAGGGCCTACAGTTACAACTCTGCTACCAGATTGTAGCAATTCAAAAGTTACATCGAATGAGCCTATCGGCGTATTCCTGGCTATTTTAGTTTAGGAGATATTGGCAGATTTAGCCATTTTGGGGGGTATGAAAATTTATGAAAAGTTCAATTCCACCAAGATTTCTCTATGTTCCCGAGGGCCTACAGTTACAACTCTGCTACCAGATTGTAGCAATTCAAAAGTTACATCGAATGAGCCTATCGGCGTATTCCTGGCTATTGTAGTTTAGGAGATATTGGCAGATTTAGCCATTTTGGGATGTATGAAAATTTATGAAAAGTTCAATTCCACCAAGATTTCTCTATGTTCCCGAGGGCCTACAGTTACAACTCTGCTACCAGATTGTAGCAATTCAAAAGTTACATCGAATGAGCCTATCGGCGTATTCCTGGCTATTGTAGTTTAGGAGATATTGGCAGATTTAGCCATTTTGGGGGGTATGAAAATTTATGAAAAGTTCAATTCCACCAAGATTTCTCTATGTTCCCGAGGGCCTACAGTTACAACTCTGCTACCAGATTGTAGCAATTCAAAAGTTACATCGAATGAGCCTATCGGCGTATTCCTGGCTATTGTAGTTTAGGAGATATTGGCAGATTTAGCCATTTTGGGGGGTATGAAAATTTATGAAAAGTTCAATTCCACCAAGATTTCTCTATGTTCCCGAGGGCCTACAGTTACAACTCTGCTACCAGATTGTAGCAATTCAAAAGTTACATCGAATGAGCCTATCGGCGTATTTCTGGCTATTGTAGTTTAGGAGATATTGGCATATTTAGCCATTTTGGGGGGTATGAAAATTTATGAAAAGTTCAATTCCAACAAGATTTCTCTATGTTCCCGAGGGCCTACAGTTACAACTCTGCTACCAGATTGTAGCAATTCAAAAGTTACATCGAATGAGCCTATCGGTGTATTCCTGGCTATTGTAGTTTAGGAGATATTGGCAGATTTAGCCATTTTGGGGGGTATGAAAATTTATGAAAAGTTCAATTCCACCAAGATTTCTCTATGTTCCCGAGAGCCTACAGTTACAACTCTGCTACCAGATTGTAGCAATTCAAAAGTTACATCGAATGAGCCTATCGGCGTATTCCTGGCTATTGTAGTTTAGGAGATATTGGCAGATTTAGCCATTTTGGGGGGTATGAAAATTTATGAAAAGTTCAATTCCACCAAGATTTCTCTATGTTCCCGAGGGCCTACAGTTACAACTCTGCTACCAGATTGTAGCAATTCAAAAGTTACATCTAATGAGCCTATCGGCGTATTCCTGGCTATTGTAGTTTAGGAGATATTGGCAGATTTAGCCATTTTGGGGGGTATGAAAATTTATGAAAAGTTCAATTCCACCAAGATTTCTCTATGTTCCCGAGGGCCTACAGTTACAACTCTGCTACCAGATTGCAGCAATTCAAAAGTTACATCGAATGAGCCTATCGGCGTATTCCTGGCTATTTTAGTTTAGGAGATATTGGCATATTTAGCCATTTTGGGGGGTATGAAAATTTATGAAAAGTTCAATTCCAACAAGATTTCTCTATGTTCCCGAGGGCCTACAGTTACAACTCTGCTACCAGATTGTAGCAATTCAAAAGTTACATCGAATGAGCCTATCGGCGTATTCCTGGCTATTGTAGTTTAGGAGATATTGGCAGATTTAGCCATTTTGGTGGGTATGAAAATTTATGAAAAGTTCAATTCCACCAAGATTTCTCTATGTTCCCGAGAGCCTACAGTTACAACTCTGCTACCAGATTGTAGCAATTCAAAAGTTACATCGAATGAGCCTATCGGCGTATTCCTGGCTATTGTAGTTTAGGAGATATTGGCAGATTTAGCCATTTTGGGGGGTATGAAAATTTATGAAAAGTTCAATTCCACCAAGATTTCTCTATGTTCCCGAGGGCCTACAGTTACAACTCTGCTACCAGATTGTAGCAATTCAAAAGTTACATCGAATGAGCCTATCGGCGTATTCCTGGCTATTGTAGTTTAGGAGATATTGGCAGATTTAGCCATTTTGGGGGGTATGAAAATTTATGAAAAGTTCAATTCCACCAAGATTTCTCTATGTTCCCGAGGGCCTACAGTTACAACTCTGCTACCAGATTGTAGCAATTCAAAAGTTACATCGAATGAGCCTATCGGCGTATTCCTGGCTATTTTAGTTTAGGAGATATTGGCAGATTTAGCCATTTTGGGGGGTATGAAATTTATGAAAAGTTCAATTCCACCAAGATTTCTCTATGTTCCCGAGGGCCTACAGTTACAACTCTGCTACCAGATTGTAGCAATTCAAAAGTTACATCGAATGAGCCTATCGGCGTATTCCTGGCTATTGTAGTTTAGGAGATATTGGCAGATTTAGCCATTTTGGGGGGTATGAAAATTTATGAAAAGTTCAATTCCACCAAGATTTCTCTATGTTCCCGAGGGTCTACAGTTACAACTCTGCTACCAGATTGTAGCAAATCAAAAGTTACATCGAATGAGCCTATCGGCGTATTCCTGGCTATTGTAGTTTAGGACATATTGGCAGATTTAGCCATTTTGGGGGGTATGAAAATTTATGAAAAGTTCAATTCCACCAAGATTTCTCTATGTTCCCGAGGGCCTACAGTTACAACTCTGCTACCAGATTGTAGCAATTCAAAAGTTACATCGAATGAGCCTATCGGCGTATTCCTGGCTATTGTAGTTTAGTAGATATTGGCAAATTTAGCCATTTTGGGGGGTATGAAAATTTATGAAAAGTTCAATTCCACCAAGATTTCTCTATGTTCCCGAGGGCCTACAGTTACAACTCTGCTACCAGATTGTAGCAATTCAAAAGTTACATCGAATGAGCCTATCGGCGTATTCCTGGCTATTTTAGTTTAGGAGATATTGGCAGATTTAGCCATTTTGGGGGGTATGAAAATTTATGAAAAGTTCAATTCCACCAAGATTTCTCTATGTTCCCGAGGGCCTACAGTTACAACTCTGCTACCATATTGTAGCAATTCAAAAGTTACATCGAATGAGCCTATCGGCGTATTCCTGGCTATTGTAGTTTAGGAGATATTGGCAGATTTAGCCATTTTGGGGGGTATGAAAATTTAGGAAAAGTTCAATTCCACCAAGATTTCTCTATGTTCCCGAGGGCCTACAGTTACAACTCTGCTACCAGATTGTAGCAATTCAAAAGTTACATCGAATGAGCCTATCGGCGTATTCCTGGCTATTGTAGTTTAGGACATATTGGCAGATTTAGCCATTTTGGGGGGTATGAAAATTTATGAAAAGTTCAATTCCACCAAGATTTCTCTATGTTCCCGAGGGCCTACAGTTACAACTCTGCTACCAGATTGTAGCAATTCAAAAGTTACATCGAATGAGCCTATCGGCGTATTCCTGGCTATTGTAGTTTAGGAGATATTGGCATATTTAGCCATTTTGGGGGGTATGAAAATTTATGAAAAGTTCAATTCCACCAAGATTTCTCTATGTTCCCGAGGGCCTACAGTTACAACTCTGCTACCAGATTGTAGCAATTCAAAAGTTACATCGAATGAGCCTATCGGCGTATTCCTGGCTATTGTAGTTTAGGAGATATTGGCAGATTTAGCCATTTTGGGGGGTATGAAAATTTATGAAAAGTTCAATTCCACCAAGATTTCTCTATGTTCCCGAGAGCCTACAGTTACAACTCTGCTACCAGATTGTAGCAATTCAAAAGTTACATCGAATGAGCCTATCGGCGTATTCCTGGCTATTGTAGTTTAGGAGATATTGGCAGATTTAGCCATTTTGGGGGGTATGAAAATTTATGAAAAGTTCAATTCCACCAAGATTTCTCTATGTTCCCGAGGGCCTACAGTTACAACTCTGCTACCAGATTGTAGCAATTCAAAAGTTACATCGAATGAGCCTATCGGCGTATTCCTGGCTATTGTAGTTTAGGAGATATTGGCAGATTTAGCCATTTTGGGGGGTATGAAAATTTATGAAAAGTTCAATTCCACCAAGATTTCTCTATGTTCCCGAGGGCCTACAGTTACAACTCTGCTACCAGATTGTAGCAATTCAAAAGTTACATCGAATGAGCCTATCGGCGTATTCCTGGCTATTTTAGTTTAGGAGATATTGGCAGATTTAGCCATTTTGGGGGGTATGAAAATTTATGAAAAGTTCAATTCCACCAAGATTTCTCTATGTTCCCGAGGGCCTACAGTTACAACTCTGCTACCAGATTGTAGCAATTCAAAAGTTACATCGAATGAGCCTATCGGCGTATTCCTGGCTATTGTAGTTTAGGAGATATTGGCAGATTTAGCCATTTTGGGGGGTATGAAAATTTATGAAAAGTTCAATTCCACCAAGATTTCTCTATGTTCCCGAGGGCCTACAGTTACAACTCTGCTACCAGATTGTAGCAATTCAAAAGTTACATCGAATGAGCCTATCGGCGTATTCCTGGCTATTGTAGTTTAGGAGATATTGGCAGATTTAGCCATTTTGGGGGGTATGAAAATTTATGAAAAGTTCAATTCCACCAAGATTTCTCTATGTTCCCGAGGGTCTACAGTTACAACTCTGCTACCAGATTGTAGCAATTCAAAAGTTACATCGAATGAGCCTATCGGCGTATTCCTGGCTATTGTAGTTTAGGACATATTGGCAGATTTAGCCATTTTGGGGGGTATGAAAATTTATGAAAAGTTCAATTCCACCAAGATTTCTCTATGTTCCCGAGGGCCTACAGTTACAACTCTGCTACCAGATTGTAGCAATTCAAAAGTTACATCGAATGAGCCTATCGGCGTATTCCTGGCTATTGTAGTTTAGGAGATATTGGCAGATTTAGCCATTTTGGGGGGTATGAAAATTTATGAAAAGTTCAATTCCACCAAGATTTCTCTATGTTCCCGAGGGCCTACAGTTACAACTCTGCTACCAGATTGTAGCAATTCAAAAGTTACATCGAATGAGCCTATCGGCGTATTCCTGGCTATTTTAGTTTAGGAGATATTGGCAGATTTAGCCATTTTGGGGGGTATGAAAATTTATGAAAAGTTCAATTCCACCAAGATTTCTCTATGTTCCCGAGGGCCTACAGTTACAACTCTGCTACCAGATTGTAGCAATTCAAAAGTTACATCGAATGAGCCTATCGGCGTATTCCTGGCTATTGTAGTTTAGGAGATATTGGCAGATTTAGCCATTTTGGGGGGTATGAAAATTTATGAAAAGTTCAATTCCACCAAGATTTCTCTATGTTCCCGAGGGCCTACAGTTACAACTCTGCTACCAGATTGTAGCAATTCAAAAGTTACATCGAATGAGCCTATCGGCGTATTCCTGGCTATTTTAGTTTAGGAGATATTGGCAGATTTAGCCATTTTGGGGGGTATGAAAATTTATGAAAAGTTCAATTCCACCAAGATTTCTCTATGTTCCCGAGGGCCTACAGTTACAACTCTGCTACCAGATTGTAGCAATTCAAAAGTTACATCGAATGAGCCTATCGGCGTATTCCTGGCTATTGTAGTTTAGGAGATATTGGCAGATTTAGCCATTTTGGGGGGTATGAAAATTTAGGAAAAGTTCAATTCCACCAAGATTTCTCTATGTTCCCGAGGGCCTACAGTTACAACTCTGCTACCAGATTGTAGCAATTCAAAAGTTACATCGAATGAGCCTATCGGCGTATTCCTGGCTATTGTAGTTTAGGACATATTGGCAGATTTAGCCATTTTGGGGGGTATGAAAATTTATGAAAAGTTCAATTCCACCAAGATTTCTCTATGTTCCCGAGGGCCTACAGTTACAACTCTGCTACCAGATTGTAGCAATTCAAAAGTTACATCGAATGAGCCTATCGGCGTATTCCTGGCTATTGTAGTTTAGGAGATATTGGCAGATTTAGCCATTTTGGGGGGTATGAAAATTTATGAAAAGTTCAATTCCACCAAGATTTCTCTATGTTCCCGAGGGCCTACAGTTACAACTCTGCTACCAGATTGTAGCAATTCAAAAGTTACATCGAATGAGCCTATCGGCGTATTCCTGGCTATTTTAGTTTAGGAGATATTGGCAGATTTAGCCATTTTGGGGGGTATGAAAATTTATGAAAAGTTCAATTCCACCAAGATTTCTCTATGTTCCCGAGGGCCTACAGTTACAACTCTGCTACCAGATTGTAGCAATTCAAAAGTTACATCGAATGAGCCTATCGGCGTATTCCTGGCTATTGTAGTTTAGGAGATATTGGCAGATTTAGCCATTTTGGGGGGTATGAAAATTTATGAAAAGTTCAATTCCACCAAGATTTCTCTATGTTCCCGAGGGCCTACAGTTACAACTCTGCTACCAGATTGTAGCAATTCACAAGTTACATCGAATGAGCCTATCGGCGTATTCCTGGCTATTTTAGTTTAGGAGATATTGGCAGATTTAGCCATTTTGGGGGGTATGAAAATTTATGAAAAGTTCAATTCCACCAAGATTTCTCTATGTTCCCGAGGGCCTACAGTTACAACTCTGCTACCAGATTGTAGCAATTCAAAAGTTACATCGAATGAGCCTATCGGCGTATTCCTGGCTATTGTAGTTTAGGAGATATTGGCAGATTTAGCCATTTTGGGGGGTATGAAAATATAGGAAAAGTTCAATTCCACCAAGATTTCTCTATGTTCCCGAGGGCCTACAGTTACAACTCTGCTACCAGATTGTAGCAATTCAAAAGTTACATCGAATGAGCCTATCGGCGTATTCCTGGCTATTGTAGTTTAGGAGATATTGGCAGATTTAGCCATTTTGGGGGGTATGAAAATTTATGAAAAGTTCAATTCCACCAAGATTTCTCTATGTTCCCGAGGGCCTACAGTTACAACTCTGCTACCAGATTGTAGCAATTCAAAAGTTACATCGAATGAGCCTATCGGCGTATTCCTGGCTATTTTAGTTTAGGAGATATTGGCAGATTTAGCCATTTTGGGGGGTATGAAAATTTATGAAAAGTTCAATTCCACCAAGATTTCTCTATGTTCCCGAGGGCCTACAGTTACAACTCTGCTACCAGATTGTAGCAATTCAAAAGTTACATCGAATGAGCCTATCGGCGTATTCCTGGCTATTGTAGTTTAGGAGATATTGGCAGATTTAGCCATTTTGGGGGGTATGAAAATTTAGGAAAAGTTCAATTCCACCAAGATTTCTCTATGTTCCCGAGGGCCTACAGTTACAACTCTGCTACCAGATTGTAGCAATTCAAAAGTTACATCGAATGAGCCTATCGGCGTATTCCTGGCTATTGTAGTTTAGGACATATTGGCAGATTTAGCCATTTTGGGGGGTATGAAAATTTATGAAAAGTTCAATTCCACCAAGATTTCTCTATGTTCCCGAGGGCCTACAGTTACAACTCTGCTACCAGATTGTAGCAATTCAAAAGTTACATCGAATGAGCCTATCGGCGTATTCCTGGCTATTGTAGTTTAGGAGATATTGGCAGATTTAGCCATTTTGGGGGGTATGAAAATTTATGAAAAGTTCAATTCCACCAAGATTTCTCTATGTTCCCGAGGGCCTACAGTTACAACTCTGCTACCAGATTGTAGCAATTCAAAAGTTACATCGAATGAGCCTATCGGCGTATTCCTGGCTATTTTAGTTTAGGAGATATTGGCAGATTTAGCCATTTTGGGGGGTATGAAAATTTATGAAAAGTTCAATTCCACCAAGATTTCTCTATGTTCCCGAGGGCCTACAGTTACAACTCTGCTACCAGATTGTAGCAATTCAAAAGTTACATCGAATGAGCCTATCGGCGTATTCCTGGCTATTGTAGTTTAGGAGATATTGGCAGATTTAGCCATTTTGGGGGGTATGAAAATTTATGAAAAGTTCAATTCCACCAAGATTTCTCTATGTTCCCGAGGGCCTACAGTTACAACTCTGCTACCAGATTGTAGCAATTCAAAAGTTACATCGAATGAGCCTATCGGCGTATTCCTGGCTATTTTAGTTTAGGAGATATTGGCAGATTTAGCCATTTTGGGGGGTATGAAAATTTATGAAAAGTTCAATTCCACCAAGATTTCTCTATGTTCCCGAGGGCCTACAGTTACAACTCTGCTACCAGATTGTAGCAATTCAAAAGTTACATCGAATGAGCCTATCGGCGTATTCCTGGCTATTGTAGTTTAGGAGATATTGGCAGATTTAGCCATTTTGGGGGGTATGAAAATTTATGAAAAGTTCAATTCCACCAAGATTTCTCTATGTTCCCGAGGGCCTACAGTTACAACTCTGCTACCAGATTGTAGCAATTCAAAAGTTACATCGAATGAGCCTATCGGCGTATTCCTGGCTATTTTAGTTTAGGAGATATTGGCAGATTTAGCCATTTTGGGGGGTATGAAAATTTATGAAAAGTTCAATTCCACCAAGATTTCTCTATGTTCCCGAGGGCCTACAGTTACAACTCTGCTACCAGATTGTAGCAATTCAAAAGTTACATCGAATGAGCCTATCGGCGTATTCCTGGCTATTGTAGTTTAGGAGATATTGGCAGATTTAGCCATTTTGGGGGGTATGAAAATTTATGAAAAGTTCAATTCCACCAAGATTTCTCTATGTTCCCGAGGGCCTACAGTTACAACTCTGCTACCAGATTGTAGCAATTCAAAAGTTACATCGAATGAGCCTATCGGCGTATTCCTGGCTATTTTAGTTTAGGAGATATTGGCAGATTTAGCCATTTTGGGGGGTATGAAAATTTATGAAAAGTTCAATTCCACCAAGATTTCTCTATGTTCCCGAGGGCCTACAGTTACAACTCTGCTACCAGATTGTAGCAATTCAAAAGTTACATCGAATGAGCCTATCGGCGTATTCCTGGCTATTGTAGTTTAGGAGATATTGGCAGATTTAGCCATTTTGGGGGGTATGAAAATATAGGAAAAGTTCAATTCCACCAAGATTTCTCTATGTTCCCGAGGGCCTACAGTTACAACTCTGCTACCAGATTGTAGCAATTCAAAAGTTACATCGAATGAGCCTATCGGCGTATTCCTGGCTATTGTAGTTTAGGACATATTGGCAGATTTAGCCATTTTGGGGGGTATGAAAATTTATGAAAAGTTCAATTCCACCAAGATTTCTCTATGTTCCCGAGGGCCTACAGTTACAACTCTGCTACCAGATTGTAGCAATTCAAAAGTTACATCGAATGAGCCTATCGGCGTATTCCTGGCTATTGTAGTTTAGGAGATATTGGCAGATTTAGCCATTTTGGGGGGTATGAAAATTTATGAAAAGTTCAATTCCACCAAGATTTCTCTATGTTCCCGAGGGCCTACAGTTACAACTCTGCTACCAGATTGTAGCAATTCAAAAGTTACATCGAATGAGCCTATCGGCGTATTCCTGGCTATTTTAGTTTAGGAGATATTGGCAGATTTAGCCATTTTGGGGGGTATGAAAATTTATGAAAAGTTCAATTCCACCAAGATTTCTCTATGTTCCCGAGGGCCTACAGTTACAACTCTGCTACCAGATTGTAGCAATTCAAAAGTTACATCGAATGAGCCTATCGGCGTATTCCTGGCTATTGTAGTTTAGTAGATATTGGCAGATTTAGCCATTTTGGGGGGTATGAAAATTTATGAAAAGTTCAATTCCACCAAGATTTCTCTATGTTCCCGAGGGCCTACAGTTACAACTCTGCTACCAGATTGTAGCAATTCAAAAGTTACATCGAATGAGCCTATCGGCGTATTCCTGGCTATTTTAGTTTAGGAGATATTGGCAGATTTAGCCATTTTGGGGGTTCAATTCCACCAAGATTTCCCTATGTTCCCGAGGGCCTACAGTTACAACTATGCTACCAGATTGTAGCAATTCAAAAGTTACATCGAATGAGCCTATCGGCGTATTCCTGGCTATTTTAGTTTAGGAGATATTGGCAGATTTAGCCATTTTGAGGGGTATGAAAATTTATGAAAAGTTCAATTCCACCAAGATTTCTCTATGTTCCCGAGGGCCTACAGTTACAACTCTGCTACCAGATTGTAGCAATTCAAAAGTTACATCGAATGAGCCTATCGGCGTATTCCTGGCTATTGTAGTTTAGGAGATATTGGCAGATTTAGCCATTTTGGGGGGTATGAAAATTTATGAAAAGTTCAATTCCACCAAGATTTCTCTATGTTCCCGAGGGCCTACAGTTACAACTCTGCTACCAGATTGTAGCAATTCAAAAGTTACATCGAATGAGCCTATCGGCGTATTCCTGGCTATTGTAGTTTAGGAGATATTGGCAGATTTAGCCATTTTGGGGGGTATGAAAATTTATGAAAAGTTCAATTCCACCAAGATTTCTCTATGTTCCCGAGGGTCTACAGTTACAACTCTGCTACCAGATTGTAGCAATTCAAAAGTTACATCGAATGAGCCTATCGGCGTATTCCTGGCTATTGTAGTTTAGGACATATTGGCAGATTTAGCCATTTTGGGGGGTATGAAAATTTATGAAAAGTTCAATTCCACCAAGATTTCTCTATGTTCCCGAGGGCCTACAGTTACAACTCTGCTACCAGATTGTAGCAATTCAAAAGTTACATCGAATGAGCCTATCGGCGTATTCCTGGCTATTGTAGTTTAGGAGATATTGGCAGATTTAGCCATTTTGGGGGGTATGAAAATTTATGAAAAGTTCAATTCCACCAAGATTTCTCTATGTTCCCGAGGGCCTACAGTTACAACTCTGCTACCAGATTGTAGCAATTCAAAAGTTACATCGAATGAGCCTATCGGCGTATTCCTGGCTATTTTAGTTTAGGAGATATTGGCAGATTTAGCCATTTTGGGGGGTATGAAAATTTATGAAAAGTTCAATTCCACCAAGATTTCTCTATGTTCCCGAGGGCCTACAGTTACAACTCTGCTACCAGATTGTAGCAATTCAAAAGTTACATCGAATGAGCCTATCGGCGTATTCCTGGCTATTGTAGTTTAGGAGATATTGGCAGATTTAGCCATTTTGGGGGGTATGAAAATTTATGAAAAGTTCAATTCCACCAAGATTTCTCTATGTTCCCGAGGGCCTACAGTTACAACTCTGCTACCAGATTGTAGCAATTCAAAAGTTACATCGAATGAGCCTATCGGCGTATTCCTGGCTATTGTAGTTTAGGAGATATTGGCAGATTCAGCCATTTTGGGGGGTATGAAAATTTATGAAAAGTTCAATTCCACCAAGATTTCTCTATGTTCCCGAGGGCCTACAGTTACAACTCTGCTACCAGATTGTAGCAATTCAAAAGTTACATCGAATGAGCCTATCGGCGTATTCCTGGCTATTGTAGTTTAGGAGATATTGGCAGATTTAGCCATTTTGGGGGGTATGAAAATTTATGAAAAGTTCAATTCCACCAAGATTTCTCTATGTTCCCGAGGGTCTACAGTTACAACTCTGCTACCAGATTGTAGCAATTCAAATGTTACATCGAATGAGCCTATCGGCGTATTCCTGGCTATTGTAGTTTAGGAGATATTGGCAGATTTAGCCATTTTGGGGGGTATGAAAATTTATGAATAGTTCAATTCCACCAAGATTTCTCTATGTTCCCGAGGGTCTACAGTTACAACTCTGCTACCAGATTGTAGCAATTCAAAAGTTACATCGAATGAGCCTATCGGCGTATTCCTGGCTATTGTAGTTTAGGAGATATTGGCAGATTTAGCCATTTTGGGGGGTATGAAAATTTATGAAAAGTTCAATTCCACCAAGATTTCTCTATGTTCCCGAGGGCCTACAGTTACAACTCTGCTACCAGATTGTAGCAATTCAAAAGTTACATCGAATGAGCCTATCGGCGTATTCCTGGCTATTTTAGTTTAGGAGATATTGGCAGATTTAGCCATTTTGGGGGGTATGAAAATTTATGAAAAGTTCAATTCCACCAAGATTTCTCTATGTTCCCGAGGGCCTACAGTTACAACTCTGCTACCAGATTGTAGCAATTCAAAAGTTACATCGAATGAGCCTATCGGCGTATTCCTGGCTATTGTGGTTTAGGAGATATTGGCAGATTTAGCCATTTTGGGGGGTATGAAAATTTATGAAAAGTTCAATTCCACCAAGATTTCTCTATGTTCCCGAGGGCCTACAGTTACAACTCTGCTACCAGATTGTAGCAATTCAAAAGTTACATCGAATGAGCCTATCGGCGTATTCCTGGCTATTGTAGTTTAGGAGATATTGGCAGATTTAGCCATTTTGGGGGGTATGAAAATTTATGAAAAGTTCAATTCCACCAAGATTTCTCTATGTTCCCGAGGGCCTACAGTTACAACTCTGCTACCAGATTGTAGCAATTCAAAAGTTACATCGAATGAGCCTATCGGCGTATTCCTGGCTATTGTAGTTTAGGAGATATTGGCAGATTTAGCCATTTTGGGGGGTATGAAAATTTATGAAAAGTTCAATTCCACCAAGATTTCTCTATGTTCCCGAGGGCCTACAGTTACAACTCTGCTACCAGATTGTAGCAATTCAAAAGTTACATCGAATGAGCCTATCGGCGTATTCCTGGCTATTGTAGTTTAGGAGATATTGGCAGATTTAGCCATTTTGGGGGGTATGAAAATTTATGAAAAGTTCAATTCCACCAAGATTTCTCTATGTTCCCGAGGGCCTACAGTTACAACTCTGCTACCAGATTGTAGCAATTCAAAAGTTACATCGAATGAGCCTATCGGCGTATTCCTGGCTATTGTAGTTTAGGACATATTGGCAGATTTAGCCATTTTGGGGGGTATGAAAATTTATGAAAAGTTCAATTCCACCAAGATTTCTCTATGTTCCCGAGGGCCTACAGTTACAACTCTGCTACCAGATTGTAGCAATTCAAAAGTTACATCGAATGAGCCTATCGGCGTATTCCTGGCTATTGTAGTTTAGTAGATATTGGCAGATTTAGCCATTTTGGGGGGTATGAAAATTTATGAAAAGTTCAATTCCACCAAGATTTCTCTATGTTCCCGAGGGCCTACAGTTACAACTCTGCTACCAGATTGTAGCAATTCAAAAGTTACATCGAATGAGCCTATCGGCGTATTCCTGGCTATTTTAGTTTAGGAGATATTGGCAGATTTAGCCATTTTGGGGGGTATGAAAATTTATGTAAAGTTCAATTCCACCAAGATTTCTCTATGTTCCCGAGGGCCTACAGTTACAACTCTGCTACCAGATTGTAGCAATTCAAAAGTTACATCGAATGAGCCTATCGGCGTATTCCTGGCTATTGTAGTTTAGGAGATATTGGCAGATTTAGCCATTTTGGGGGGTATGAAAATTTATGAAAAGTTCAATTCCACCAAGATTTCTCTATGTTCCCGAGGGCCTACAGTTACAACTCTGCTACCAGATTGTAGCAATTCAAAAGTTACATCGAATGAGCCTATCGGCGTATTCCTGGCTATTGTAGTTTAGGAGATATTGGCAGATTTAGCCATTTTGGGGGGTATGAAAATTTATGAAAAGTTCAATTCCACCAAGATTTCTCTATGTTCCCGAGGGCCTACAGTTACAACTCTGCTACCAGATTGTAGCAATTCAAAAGTTACATCGAATGAGCCTATCGGCGTATTCCTGGCTATTGTAGTTTAGGAGATATTGGCAGATTTAGCCATTTTGGGGGGTATGAAAATTTATGAAAAGTTCAATTCCACCAAGATTTCTCTATGTTCCCGAGGGCCTACAGTTACAACTCTGCTACCAGATTGTAGCAATTCAAAAGTTACATCGAATGAGCCTATCGGCGTATTCCTGGCTATTGTAGTTTAGGAGATATTGGCAGATTTAGCCATTTTGGGGGGTATGAAAATTTATGAAAAGTTCAATTCCACCAAGATTTCTCTATGTTCCCGAGGGCCTACAGTTACAACTCTGCTACCAGATTGTAGCAATTCAAAAGTTACATCGAATGAGCCTATCGGCGTATTCCTGGCTATTGTAGTTTAGGAGATATTGGCAGATTTAGCCATTTTGGGGGGTATGAAAATTTATGAAAAGTTCAATTCCACCAAGATTTCTCTATGTTCCCGAGGGCCTACAGTTACAACTCTGCTACCAGATTGTAGCAATTCAAAAGTTACATCGAATGAGCCTATCGGCGTATTCCTGGCTATTGTAGTTTAGGACATATTGGCAGATTTAGCCATTTTGGGGGGTATGAAAATTTATGAAAAGTTCAATTCCACCAAGATTTCTCTATGTTCCCGAGGGCCTACAGTTACAACTCTGCTACCAGATTGTAGCAATTCAAAAGTTACATCGAATGAGCCTATCGGCGTATTCCTGGCTATTGTAGTTTAGTAGATATTGGCAGATTTAACCATTTTGGGGGGTATGAAAATTTATGAAAAGTTCAATTCCACCAAGATTTCTCTATGTTCCCGAGGGCCTACAGTTACAACTCTGCTACCAGATTGTAGCAATTCAAAAGTTACATCGAATGAGCCTATCGGCGTATTCCTGGCTATTTTAGTTTAGGAGATATTGGCAGATTTAGCCATTTTGGGGGGTATGAAAATTTATGAAAAGTTCAATTCCACCAAGATTTCTCTATGTTCCCGAGGGCCTACAGTTACAACTCTGCTACCAGATTGTAGCAATTCAAAAGTTACATCGAATGAGCCTATCGGCGTATTCCTGGCTATTGTAGTTTAGGAGATATTGGCAGATTTAGCCATTTTGGGGGGTATGAAAATTTATGAAAAGTTCAATTCCACCAAGATTTCTCTATGTTCCCGAGGGCCTACAGTTACAACTCTGCTACCAGATTGTAGCAATTCAAAAGTTACATCGAATGAGCCTATCGGCGTATTCCTGGCTATTGTAGTTTAGGAGATATTGGCATATTTAGCCATTTTGGGGGGTATGAAAATTTATGAAAAGTTCAATTCCACCAAGATTTCTCTATGTTCCCGAGGGCCTACAGTTACAACTCTGCTACCAGATTGTAGCAATTCAAAAGTTACATCGAATGAGCCTATCGGCGTATTCCTGGCTATTGTAGTTTAGGAGATATTGGCAGATTTAGCCATTTTGGGGGGTATGAAAATTTATGAAAAGTTCAATTCCACCAAGATTTCTCTATGTTCCCGAGAGCCTACAGTTACAACTCTGCTACCAGATTGTAGCAATTCAAAAGTTACATCGAATGAGCCTATCGGCGTATTCCTGGCTATTGTAGTTTAGGAGATATTGGCAGATTTAGCCATTTTGGGGGGTATGAAAATTTATGAAAAGTTCAATTCCACCAAGATTTCTCTATGTTCCCGAGGGCCTACAGTTACAACTCTGCTACCAGATTGTAGCAATTCAAAAGTTACATCGAATGAGCCTATCGGCGTATTCCTGGCTATTGTAGTTTAGGAGATATTGGCAGATTTAGCCATTTTGGGGGGTATGAAAATTTATGAAAAGTTCAATTCCACCAAGATTTCTCTATGTTCCCGAGGGCCTACAGTTACAACTCTGCTACCAGATTGTAGCAATTCAAAAGTTACATCGAATGAGCCTATCGGCGTATTCCTGGCTATTGTAGTTTAGGACATATTGGCAGATTTAGCCATTTTGGGGGGTATGAAAATTTATGAAAAGTTCAATTCCACCAAGATTTCTCTATGTTCCCGAGGGTCTACAGTTACAACTCTGCTACCAGATTGTAGCAATTCAAAAGTTACATCGAATGAGCCTATCGGCGTATTCCTGGCTATTGTAGTTTAGGAGATATTGGCAGATTTAGCCATTTTGGGGGGTATGAAAATTTATGAATAGTTCAATTCCACCAAGATTTCTCTATGTTCCCGAGGGTCTACAGTTACAACTCTGCTACCAGATTGTAGCAATTCAAAAGTTACATCGAATGAGCCTATCGGCGTATTCCTGGCTATTGTAGTTTAGGAGATATTGGCAGATTTAGCCATTTTGGGGGGTATGAAAATTTATGAAAAGTTCAATTCCACCAAGATTTCTCTATGTTCCCGAGGGCCTACAGTTACAACTCTGCTACCAGATTGTAGCAATTCAAAAGTTACATCGAATGAGCCTATCGGCGTATTCCTGGCTATTTTAGTTTAGGAGATATTGGCAGATTTAGCCATTTTGGGGGGTATGAAAATTTATGAAAAGTTCAATTCCACCAAGATTTCTCTATGTTCCCGAGGGCCTACAGTTACAACTCTGCTACCAGATTGTAGCAATTCAAAAGTTACATCGAATGAGCCTATCGGCGTATTCCTGGCTATTGTAGTTTAGGAGATATTGGCATATTTAGCCATTTTGGGGGGTATGAAAATTTATGAAAAGTTCAATTCCACCAAGATTTCTCTATGTTCCCGAGGGCCTACAGTTACAACTCTGCTACCAGATTGTAGCAATTCAAAAGTTACATCGAATGAGCCTATCGGCGTATTCCTGGCTATTGTAGTTTAGGAGATATTGGCAGATTTAGCCATTTTGGGGGGTATGAAAATTTATGAAAAGTTCAATTCCACCAAGATTTCTCTATGTTCCCGAGAGCCTACAGTTACAACTCTGCTACCAGATTGTAGCAATTCAAAAGTTACATCGAATGAGCCTATCGGCGTATTCCTGGCTATTGTAGTTTAGGAGATATTGGCAGATTTAGCCATTTTGGGGGGTATGAAAATTTATGAAAAGTTCAATTCCACCAAGATTTCTCTATGTTCCCGAGGGCCTACAGTTACAACTCTGCTACCAGATTGTAGCAATTCAAAAGTTACATCGAATGAGCCTATCGGCGTATTCCTGGCTATTGTAGTTTAGGAGATATTGGCAGATTTAGCCATTTTGGGGGGTATGAAAATTTATGAAAAGTTCAATTCCACCAAGATTTCTCTATGTTCCCGAGGGCCTACAGTTACAACTCTGCTACCAGATTGTAGCAATTCAAAAGTTACATCGAATGAGCCTATCGGCGTATTCCTGGCTATTGTAGTTTAGGACATATTGGCAGATTTAGCCATTTTGGGGGGTATGAAAATTTATGAAAAGTTCAATTCCACCAAGATTTCTTATGTTCCCGAGGGCCTACAGTTACAACTCTGCTACCAGATTGTAGCAATTCAAAAGTTACATCGAATGAGCCTATCGGCGTATTCCTGGCTATTGTAGTTTAGTAGATATTGGCAGATGTAGCCATTTTGGGGGGTATGAAAATTTATGAAAAGTTCAATTCCACCAAGATTTCTCTATGTTCCCGAGGGCCTACAGTTACAACTCTGCTACCAGATTGTAGCAATTCAAAAGTTACATCGAATGAGCCTATCGGCGTATTCCTGGCTATTTTAGTTTAGGAGATATTGGCAGATTTAGCCATTTTGGGGGGTATGAAAATTTATGAAAAGTTCAATTCCACCAAGATTTCTCTATGTTCCCGAGGGCCTACAGTTACAACTCTGCTACCAGATTGTAGCAATTCAAAAGTTACATCGAATGAGCCTATCGGCGTATTCCTGGCTATTGTAGTTTAGGAGATATTGGCAGATTTAGCCATTTTGGGGGGTATGAAAATTTATGAAAAGTTCAATTCCACCAAGATTTCTCTATGTTCCCGAGGGCCTACAGTTACAACTCTGCTACCAGATTGTAGCAATTCAAAAGTTACATCGAATGAGCCTATCGGCGTATTCCTGGCTATTGTAGTTTAGGAGATATTGGCATATTTAGCCATTTTGGGGGGTATGAAAATTTATGAAAAGTTCAATTCCACCAAGATTTCTCTATGTTCCCGAGGGCCTACAGTTACAACTCTGCTACCAGATTGTAGCAATTCAAAAGTTACATCGAATGAGCCTATCGGCGTATTCCTGGCTATTGTAGTTTAGGACATATTGGCAGATTTAGCCATTTTGGGGGGTATGAAAATTTATGAAAAGTTCAATTCCACCAAGATTTCTCTATGTTCCCGAGGGTCTACAGTTACAACTCTGCTACCAGATTGTAGCAATTCAAAAGTTACATCGAATGAGCCTATCGGCGTATTCCTGGCTATTGTAGTTTAGGAGATATTGGCAGATTTAGCCATTTTGGGGGGTATGAAAATTTATGAATAGTTCAATTCCACCAAGATTTCTCTATGTTCCCGAGGGTCTACAGTTACAACTCTGCTACCAGATTGTAGCAATTCAAAAGTTACATCGAATGAGCCTATCGGCGTATTCCTGGCTATTGTAGTTTAGGAGATATTGGCAGATTTAGCCATTTTGGGGGGTATGAAAATTTATGAAAAGTTCAATTCCACCAAGATTTCTCTATGTTCCCGAGGGCCTACAGTTACAACTCTGCTACCAGATTGTAGCAATTCAAAAGTTACATCGAATGAGCCTATCGGCGTATTCCTGGCTATTTTAGTTTAGGAGATATTGGCAGATTTAGCCATTTTGGGGGGTATGAAAATTTATGAAAAGTTCAATTCCACCAAGATTTCTCTATGTTCCCGAGGGCCTACAGTTACAACTCTGCTACCAGATTGTAGCAATTCAAAAGTTACATCGAATGAGCCTATCGGCGTATTCCTGGCTATTGTGGTTTAGGAGATATTGGCAGATTTAGCCATTTTGGGGGGTATGAAAATTTATGAAAAGTTCAATTCCACCAAGATTTCTCTATGTTCCCGAGGGCCTACAGTTACAACTCTGCTACCAGATTGTAGCAATTCAAAAGTTACATCGAATGAGCCTATCGGCGTATTCCTGGCTATTGTAGTTTAGGATATATTGGCAGATTTAGCCATTTTGGGGGGTATGAAAATTTATGAAAAGTTCAATTCCACCAAGATTTCTCTATGTTCCCGAGGGCCTACAGTTACAACTCTGCTACCAGATTGTAGCAATTCAAAAGTTACATCGAATGAGCCTATCGGCGTATTCCTGGCTATTGTAGTTTAGGAGATATTGGCAGATTTAGCCATTTTGGGGGGTATGAAAATTTATGAAAAGTTCAATTCCACCAAGATTTCTCTATGTTCCCGAGGGCCTACAGTTACAACTCTGCTACCAGATTGTAGCAATTCAAAAGTTACATCGAATGAGCCTATCGGCGTATTCCTGGCTATTGTAGTTTAGGAGATATTGGCAGATTTAGCCATTTTGGGGGGTATGAAAATTTATGAAAAGTTCAATTCCACCAAGATTTCTCTATGTTCCCGAGGGCCTACAGTTACAACTCTGCTACCAGATTGTAGCAATTCAAAAGTTACATCGAATGAGCCTATCGGCGTATTCCTGGCTATTGTAGTTTAGGACATATTGGCAGATTTAGCCATTTTGGGGGGTATGAAAATTTATGAAAAGTTCAATTCCACCAAGATTTCTCTATGTTCCCGAGGGCCTACAGTTACAACTCTGCTACCAGATTGTAGCAATTCAAAAGTTACATCGAATGAGCCTATCGGCGTATTCCTGGCTATTGTAGTTTAGGAGATATTGGCAGATTTAGCCATTTTGGGGGGTATGAAAATTTATGAAAAGTTCAATTCCACCAAGATTTCTCTATGTTCCCGAGGGCCTACAGTTACAACTCTGCTACCAGATTGTAGCAATTCAAAAGTTACATCGAATGAGCCTATCGGCGTATTCCTGGCTATTTTAGTTTAGGAGATATTGGCAGATTTAGCCATTTTGGGGGGTATGAAAATTTATGAAAAGTTCAATTCCACCAAGATTTCTCTATGTTCCCGAGGGCCTACAGTTACAACTCTGCTACCAGATTGTAGCAATTCAAAAGTTACATCGAATGAGCCTATCGGCGTATTCCTGGCTATTGTAGTTTAGGAGATATTGGCAGATTTAGCCATTTTGGGGGGTATGAAAATTTATGAAAAGTTCAATTCCACCAAGATTTCTCTATGTTCCCGAGGGCCTACAGTTACAACTCTGCTACCAGATTGTAGCAATTCAAAAGTTACATCGAATGAGCCTATCGGCGTATTCCTGGCTATTGTAGTTTAGGAGATATTGGCAGATTTAGCCATTTTGGGGGGTATGAAAATTTATGAAAAGTTCAATTCCACCAAGATTTCTCTATGTTCCCGAGGGCCTACAGTTACAACTCTGCTACCAGATTGTAGCAATTCAAAAGTTACATCGAATGAGCCTATCGGCGTATTCCTGGCTATTGTAGTTTAGGAGATATTGGCAGATTTAGCCATTTTGGGGGGTATGAAAATTTATGAAAAGTTCAATTCCACCAAGATTTCTCTATGTTCCCGAGGGCCTACAGTTACAACTCTGCTACCAGATTGTAGCAATTCAAAAGTTACATCGAATGAGCCTATCGGCGTATTCCTGGCTATTGTAGTTTAGGAGATATTGGCAGATTTAGCCATTTTGGGGGGTATGAAAATTTATGAAAAGTTCAATTCCACCAAGATTTCTCTATGTTCCCGAGGGCCTACAGTTACAACTCTGCTACCAGATTGTAGCAATTCAAAAGTTACATCGAATGAGCCTATCGGCGTATTCCTGGCTATTGTAGTTTAGGAGATATTGGCAGATTTAGCCATTTTGGGGGGTATGAAAATTTATGAAAAGTTCAATTCCACCAAGATTTCTCTATGTTCCCGAGGGCCTACAGTTACAACTCTGCTACCAGATTGTAGCAATTCAAAAGTTACATCGAATGAGCCTATCGGCGTATTCCTGGCTATTGTAGTTTAGGAGATATTGGCAGATTTAGCCATTTTGGGGGGTATGAAAATTTATGAAAAGTTCAATTCCACCAAGATTTCTCTATGTTCCCGAGGGCCTACAGTTACAACTCTGCTACCAGATTGTAGCAATTCAAAAGTTACATCGAATGAGCCTATCGGCGTATTCCTGGCTATTGTAGTTTAGGAGATATTGGCAGATTTAGCCATTTTGGGGGGTATGAAAATTTATGAAAAGTTCAATTCCACCAAGATTTCTCTATGTTCCCGAGGGCCTACAGTTACAACTCTGCTACCAGATTGTAGCAATTCAAAAGTTACATCGAATGAGCCTATCGGCGTATTCCTGGCTATTGTAGTTTAGGAGATATTGGCAGATTTAGCCATTTTGGGGGGTATGAAAATTTATGAAAAGTTCAATTCCACCAAGATTTCTCTATGTTCCCGAGGGCCTACAGTTACAACTCTGCTACCAGATTGTAGCAATTCAAAAGTTACATCGAATGAGCCTATCGGCGTATTCCTGGCTATTGTAGTTTAGGAGATATTGGCAGATTTAGCCATTTTGGGGGGTATGAAAATTTATGAAAAGTTCAATTCCACCAAGATTTCTCTATGTTCCCGAGGGCCTACAGTTACAACTCTGCTACCAGATTGTAGCAATTCAAAAGTTACATCGAATGAGCCTATCGGCGTATTCCTGGCTATTGTAGTTTAGGAGATATTGGCAGATTTAGCCATTTTGGGGGGTATGAAAATTTATGAAAAGTTCAATTCCACCAAGATTTCTCTATGTTCCCGAGGGCCTACAGTTACAACTCTGCTACCAGATTGTAGCAATTCAAAAGTTACATCGAATGAGCCTATCGGCGTATTCCTGGCTATTGTAGTTTAGGAGATATTGGCAGATTTAGCCATTTTGGGGGGTATGAAAATTTATGAAAAGTTCAATTCCACCAAGATTTCTCTATGTTCCCGAGGGCCTACAGTTACAACTCTGCTACCAGATTGTAGCAATTCAAAAGTTACATCGAATGAGCCTATCGGCGTATTCCTGGCTATTGTAGTTTAGGAGATATTGGCAGATTTAGCCATTTTGGGGGGTATGAAAATTTATGAAAAGTTCAATTCCACCAAGATTTCTCTATGTTCCCGAGGGCCTACAGTTACAACTCTGCTACCAGATTGTAGCAATTCAAAAGTTACATCGAATGAGCCTATCGGCGTATTCCTGGCTATTGTAGTTTAGGAGATATTGGCAGATTTAGCCATTTTGGGGGGTATGAAAATTTATGAAAAGTTCAATTCCACCAAGATTTCTCTATGTTCCCGAGGGCCTACAGTTACAACTCTGCTACCAGATTGTAGCAATTCAAAAGTTACATCGAATGAGCCTATCGGCGTATTCCTGGCTATTGTAGTTTAGGAGATATTGGCAGATTTAGCCATTTTGGGGGGTATGAAAATTTATGAAAAGTTCAATTCCACCAAGATTTCTCTATGTTCCCGAGGGCCTACAGTTACAACTCTGCTACCAGATTGTAGCAATTCAAAAGTTACATCGAATGAGCCTATCGGCGTATTCCTGGCTATTGTAGTTTAGGAGATATTGGCAGATTTAGCCATTTTGGGGGGTATGAAAATTTATGAAAAGTTCAATTCCACCAAGATTTCTCTATGTTCCCGAGGGCCTACAGTTACAACTCTGCTACCAGATTGTAGCAATTCAAAAGTTACATCGAATGAGCCTATCGGCGTATTCCTGGCTATTGTAGTTTAGGAGATATTGGCAGATTTAGCCATTTTGGGGGGTATGAAAATTTATGAAAAGTTCAATTCCACCAAGATTTCTCTATGTTCCCGAGGGCCTACAGTTACAACTCTGCTACCAGATTGTAGCAATTCAAAAGTTACATCGAATGAGCCTATCGGCGTATTCCTGGCTATTGTAGTTTAGGAGATATTGGCAGATTTAGCCATTTTGGGGGGTATGAAAATTTATGAAAAGTTCAATTCCACCAAGATTTCTCTATGTTCCCGAGGGCCTACAGTTACAACTCTGCTACCAGATTGTAGCAATTCAAAAGTTACATCGAATGAGCCTATCGGCGTATTCCTGGCTATTGTAGTTTAGGAGATATTGGCAGATTTAGCCATTTTGGGGGGTATGAAAATTTATGAAAAGTTCAATTCCACCAAGATTTCTCTATGTTCCCGAGGGCCTACAGTTACAACTCTGCTACCAGATTGTAGCAATTCAAAAGTTACATCGAATGAGCCTATCGGCGTATTCCTGGCTATTGTAGTTTAGGAGATATTGGCAGATTTAGCCATTTTGGGGGGTATGAAAATTTATGAAAAGTTCAATTCCACCAAGATTTCTCTATGTTCCCGAGGGCCTACAGTTACAACTCTGCTACCAGATTGTAGCAATTCAAAAGTTACATCGAATGAGCCTATCGGCGTATTCCTGGCTATTGTAGTTTAGGAGATATTGGCAGATTTAGCCATTTTGGGGGGTATGAAAATTTATGAAAAGTTCAATTCCACCAAGATTTCTCTATGTTCCCGAGGGCCTACAGTTACAACTCTGCTACCAGATTGTAGCAATTCAAAAGTTACATCGAATGAGCCTATCGGCGTATTCCTGGCTATTGTAGTTTAGGAGATATTGGCAGATTTAGCCATTTTGGGGGGTATGAAAATTTATGAAAAGTTCAATTCCACCAAGATTTCTCTATGTTCCCGAGGGCCTACAGTTACAACTCTGCTACCAGATTGTAGCAATTCAAAAGTTACATCGAATGAGCCTATCGGCGTATTCCTGGCTATTGTAGTTTAGGAGATATTGGCAGATTTAGCCATTTTGGGGGGTATGAAAATTTATGAAAAGTTCAATTCCACCAAGATTTCTCTATGTTCCCGAGGGCCTACAGTTACAACTCTGCTACCAGATTGTAGCAATTCAAAAGTTACATCGAATGAGCCTATCGGCGTATTCCTGGCTATTGTAGTTTAGGAGATATTGGCAGATTTAGCCATTTTGGGGGGTATGAAAATTTATGAAAAGTTCAATTCCACCAAGATTTCTCTATGTTCCCGAGGGCCTACAGTTACAACTCTGCTACCAGATTGTAGCAATTCAAAAGTTACATCGAATGAGCCTATCGGCGTATTCCTGGCTATTGTAGTTTAGGAGATATTGGCAGATTTAGCCATTTTGGGGGGTATGAAAATTTATGAAAAGTTCAATTCCACCAAGATTTCTCTATGTTCCCGAGGGCCTACAGTTACAACTCTGCTACCAGATTGTAGCAATTCAAAAGTTACATCGAATGAGCCTATCGGCGTATTCCTGGCTATTGTAGTTTAGGAGATATTGGCAGATTTAGCCATTTTGGGGGGTATGAAAATTTATGAAAAGTTCAATTCCACCAAGATTTCTCTATGTTCCCGAGGGCCTACAGTTACAACTCTGCTACCAGATTGTAGCAATTCAAAAGTTACATCGAATGAGCCTATCGGCGTATTCCTGGCTATTGTAGTTTAGGAGATATTGGCAGATTTAGCCATTTTGGGGGGTATGAAAATTTATGAAAAGTTCAATTCCACCAAGATTTCTCTATGTTCCCGAGGGCCTACAGTTACAACTCTGCTACCAGATTGTAGCAATTCAAAAGTTACATCGAATGAGCCTATCGGCGTATTCCTGGCTATTGTAGTTTAGTAGATATTGGCAGATTTAGCCATTTTGGGGGGTATGAAAATTTATGAAAAGTTCAATTCCACCAAGATTTCTCTATGTTCCCGAGGGCCTACAGTTACAACTCTGCTACCAGATTGTAGCAATTCAAAAGTTACATCGAATGAGCCTATCGGCGTATTCCTGGCTATTTTAGTTTAGGAGATATTGGCAGATTTAGCCATTTTGGGGGGTATGAAAATTTATGAAAAGTTCAATTCCACCAAGATTTCTCTATGTTCCCGAGGGCCTACAGTTACAACTCTGCTACCAGATTGTAGCAATTCAAAAGTTACATCGAATGAGCCTATCGGCGTATTCCTGGCTATTGTAGTTTAGGACATATTGCCAGATTTAGCCATTTTGGGGGGTATGAAAATTTATGAAAAGTTCAATTCCACCAAGATTTCTCTATGTTCCCGAGGGCCTACAGTTACAATTCTGCTACCAGATTGTAGCAATTCAAAAGTTACATCGAATGAGCCTATCGGCGTATTCCTGGCTATTGTAGTTTAGTAGATATTGGCAGATTTAGCCATTTTGGGGGGTATGAAAATTTATGAAAAGTTCAATTCCACCAAGATTTCTCTATGTTCCCGAGGGCCTACAGTTACAACTCTGCTACCAGATTGTAGCAATTCAAAAGTTACATCGAATGAGCCTATCGGCGTATTCCTGGCTATTTTAGTTTAGGAGATATTGGCAGATTTAGCCATTTTGGGAGGTATGAAAATTTATGAAAAGTTCAATTCCACCAAGATTTCTCTATGTTCCCGAGGGCCTACAGTTACAACTCTGCTACCAGATTGTAGCAATTCAAAAGTTACATCGAATGAGCCTATCGGCGTATTCCA